>NC_041348.1:13261095-13506095 GCF_004354835.1 Perca flavescens
AAAGTGATAAAAGTCATGGTATAGTATGTTGAATAAAGTCACTACAAGGCATAGTATAGTATGTTGGAAAAAAAAATCATAGTATTGTATATTGAAAGAAGGTATAAAAAAAAAGTCATAGTATAGTATGTTGAAAAAAGTAATAAATGTCATAGTATAGTATGTGGAAATAAATCACAGTGAGGGCAAGGCAAAGCAGCTTTATTTATAGAGCAACATATAGCAACTAAGAAATACAAAATGCTTTACCTAAAACAAAGAGCAGTTGAAAACAATCAAACATTAAGTAAAGACAATATGAATACGGCTTAAATAGAATAAGACAAAAAGGCAGCATCAAAAAGAAAAATCTTCATCCTTGATTTAAAAGTACTGAGAGTTGCAGCAGACTTGCAGTTTTCTGGGAGTTTTGAGTTGTATAAAATGTGAACTTAGTGTAGTATGTTGAAAAAAGTGATGAAAGCTATAGTATAATATGTCAAAGTGATTAAAAAGTCATAGTATGTTGAAAAAGTGACGGAAGCCATATTACAGTTTGTCTAAAAGTGTTTAAAAAGTAATTGTATAGTATGTCGAAAATCCATCCATCCATCCATCCATCTTCGTCCGCTTATCCGGTGTCGGGTCGCGGGGGGAGCAGCTCCAGCAGGGGACCCCAAACTTCCCTTTCCCGAGCAACATTAACCAGCTCCGACTGGGGATCGAGGCGTTCCCAGGCCAGGTTGGAGATATAATCCCTCCACCTAGTCCTGGGTCTTCCCCGAGGCCTCCTCCCAGCTGGACGTGCCTGGAACACCTCCCTAGGGAGGCGCCCAGGGGGCATCCTTACCAGATGCCCGAACCACCTCAACTGGCTCCTTTCGACGCAAAGGAGCAGCGGCTCTACTCCGAGCTCCTCACGGATGACTGAGCTTCTCACCCTATCTCTAAGGGAGACGCCAGCCACCCTCCTGAGGAAACCCATTTCAGCCGCTTGTACCCTGGATCTCGTTCTTTCGGTGATGACCCAGCCTTCATGACCATAGGTGAGGGTAGGAACGAAAACTGACCGGTAGATCGAGAGCTTTGCCTTCTGGCTAAGCTCTCTTTCGCCACAACGGTGCGATAGATTGAATGCAATACCGCACCCGCTGCGCCCGATTCTCCGACCAATCTCCCGCTCCATTGTCCCCTCACTCGCGAACACAACCCCAAGGTACTTGAACTCCTTCACTTGGGGTAAGGACTCATTCCCTACCTGGAGAAGGCATTCCATCGGTTTCCTGCTGAGAACCATGGCCTCAGATTTAGAGGTGCTGATCCTCATCCCAACCGCTTCACACTCGGTTGCGAACCGATCCAGTGAGTGCTGAAGGTCGCAGGCCGATGATGCCATCAGGACCACATCATCTGCAAAGAGCAGCGATGAGATCCCCAGCCCACCAAACTGCAACCCCTCCCCACCCCGACTACGCCTCGATATCCTGTCCATAAATACTACAAACAGGATTGGTGACAAAGCGCAGCCCTGGCGGAGGCCAACCCTCACCTGAAACGAGTCCGACTTACTACCGAGAACCCGGACACAGCTCTCGCTTTGGTTGTACAGAGATTGGATGGCCCTGAGAAGAGACCCCCTCACCCCATACTCCCGCAGCACCTCCCACAGTATCTCCCGGGGGACCCGGTCATACGCCTTCTCCAAATCCACAAAACACATGTAGACCGGTTGGGCATACTCCCAGGCTCCCTCCAGGATCCTTGCGAGAGTGAAGAGCTGGTCCGTTGTTCCACGACCAGGACGGAATCCGCATTGTTCCTCCTCAACCCGAGGTTCGACTATTGGCCGAACCCTCCTTTCCAGCACCTTGGAGTAGACTTTACCAGGGAGGCTGAGAAGTGTGACTACATCAGTGACTTCCGCCTGGGAAATCGACGACAATCCCCCATTATCCTCCAGCTCTGCCTCTAACATAGAGGGCGTATTAGTCGGATTCAGGAGTTCCTCAAAGTGCTCCTTCCACCGCCTTATTACCTCCTCAGTTGAGGTCAACAGTGTCCCATCCTTACTGTACACAGCTTGGATGGTTCCCCGCTTCCCCCTCCTGAGGTGGCGAACAGTTTTCCAGAAGCACTTTGGTGCCGACCGAAAGTCCTTCTCCATGTCTTCTCCAAACTTCTCCCACACCCGCTGCTTTGCCTCTTTCACGGCAGAGGCTGCAGCCCTTCGGCCCCGCCGGTACCCTGCAACTGCCTCCGAGTCCTCCGGGATAACATATCCCGGAAAGACTCCTTCTTCAGTCGGACGGCTTCCCTGACCACCGTTGTCCACCACGGTGTTCGTGGGTTACCGCCCCTTGAGGCACCTAAGACCCTAAGACCACAGCTCCTCGCTGCAGCTTCAGCAATGGAAACTTTGAACATTGTCCACTCGGGTTCAATGCCCCAGCCTCCACAGGGATGCACGAAAGCTCCGCCCGGAGGTGTGAGTTGAAAGTCTGTTGGACAGGGGCCTCCTCCAGACGTTCCCAATTTACCCGCACTACACGTTTGGGCTTACCAGGTCTGTCCAGAGTCTTCCCCCACCCTCTGACCCAACTCACCACCAGATGGTGATCGGTTGACAGCTCTGCCCCTCTCTTCACCCGAGTGTCCAAAACATACGGCCTCAGATCAGATGAAACGATTATGAAATCGATCATTGACCTTCGGCCTAGGGTGCTCTGGTACCAGGTACACTTATGTCGAAAATATTCATGGTAAAGTATGTCGAAAAGTGATAAAATGTCATAGTATAGTATGTCAAAAATGGTCATAGTATAGTATGTCAAAGTGATAAATGCCATAGTATACTATATTATCACTTTTTTATTTTTGTATGTCGAAAAAAGTGATAAACAAGTAATAGTATAGTATGTCGAAAAAAGCCATAGTATAGTATGTTGAAAAAGTGATCTAAAAGCTATAGTATGTTGAAAAAAGTGATAAAGTCTTAATGTAATAGTATAGTATGTCAAATAAGGTCATAGTATAGTATGTTGAAAAAGTGATTTAAAAGCTATAGTATGTCGAAAAAAGTGATAAAAAAAAAAGTCTTAAAAATGTAATAGTATAGTATGTCGAAACAGGTCATAGTATGACAAAGATTTCATAATATGCATGTTTTTGTGGTGGGAGGAGGCCCACACAAACTCTACTTACAGACACCATGACCTGACTGGGAACCAAACCAGAAACTTTGACATGTCAGTTCTCAATGGGGCAACGGTGCTTCTCACTGAGCCACAGCACTGTAGTCTACAATGTGGAAAAAGTGACCAAAGAGTTATATTATAGTGTCGGAAGAAGTCATAATGTAGTGTCGAAAAAAGTCATAGTACAGTATGTTAAAAATAAGTGATAAACAAGTCATAGTATACGAAGTGATAGTATATTGTATCAAAAAAAGTGATAAAAGTTATAGTATATTTAAAAAAGTGATAAAGTAATAATATAGCATGTCGAAAAAAGTGATAAAAAAGTCGTAGTATACATGGGTTTCTCGGCAACGTCATCACTGCGTGCGCACGCAACCGGGGGGCAGAAAGAAGACGTGTTTTGTGCAGCTAGCTAGCTAGTAGCGGCATAGCGTAAGTCAAAATGCCAAGGAGTTGTTGCGTAGTTAATTGTACAAACAGAGCCAGTGATGGGTGCCTGATGTTTAACATACCTAGGGGGAAGCATGCTTTTGCCAAAAACCGGCGGAGGTTATGGCTTCAAGCCATAAGAGGGGCAGATTGGGGTGATATGCAAGAGTCAGGCTCCCATTGTATCAATCAGAAAAGTTGCAGCTTGTGGTTGTTCAGCTAAGTGATATCTACCTGTCAGGGCTGTGGTACTCGAGTCCGGACCATAGACAATTAAAGGTCCGGACTCGAGACAAGTTTAGACAGCTAGCTAAAGCTACGCCGATGTTTTTCTAACGTTAGCGCAACAGTGTTAGCCTAGCCTACTAGGTAAATATTACGACTGCCTTCGGAGTTTACTATATCTGCGTCCACGTTGCCAACATAGGACCTGTGGCGTTAGTGCTCCTTTTGTACATAACTTTATTGAATGAAATATTAAGCTTCGCTCCTCTGAGATGGGTGGGTTTTTGTTACGTTACATACAAAGCTAACTGGCTATAGTTAGCCTACATTAGCTAGCGGACATTAGCTAACGTTGCCGAGACAGTGGCAGTAGAGCTTCGGCGAGCTAACCAAGACAGTGTTGTCGCCCTCTCGCCCACAATCAACCTCTGCTGCGAAAAACAATCAACCTGCAGCGATGTTTTGAAACTAACATATCGTACCTTTTCCCAGAAATGTGCACTGAGACAAAAATGCGTTTGCATTATCGGACCAGCTCACCGATCTGGCTTTCTGCCCCTGGTATGCTAGCCTCGTGAGACCGTCCTGATCTCGCGAGCTCCAGTTTTCCACTCGCAGATCAGTCTGGCATCTTGAGGCAGAGAAAATTTGGAGCCGTTAGCCAAACGACCGGGCCAATCAGCGTTGGTTTTGAGGTGGGTTAGGTGGTGATAGACAGATGGTTTATCCAATCAGCTAACCAGTATTTTCAGACAGCGGTAGCCCTAATTCTGTTAGCCGCTCGCTAATGCTTTGAACCTGAAATGGTGCTTTTTATTCCTAAATTCTCGTTACACAAACGGCAAATCTCCTTTACCGACATGTTGCTTGCATGCTGAACTAACGAGCTATGCTTTGCCTGCAGCAGCAGGGGCGGGCTTGTGGTTGTATTTTCATACGCTTCGTGGATCTGATTGGTTGATTTGGCCCGTCTATCACCAACTAGGTGATAAACAGATGGTTCATCCAATCAGCTAACCAGTATTTCCGCCCCTTCCCAAAAGTTCTCCAACGGAAAGTTCCCAGATGAATATGCCGATGCAAAGCAATCCATCTGGCGGAGTCAGGTTACTGGTATGCGCACGCACCCTGTAATGTTTGTAAACAAGAAACCCGTCTATAGTATGTCGAAAAAAGCCATTATAAAGTCATAGTATAGTTTGTCGAAAAAGTGATAAAACAGTCTTATAGTATATCTTTTATTCGGACATCCTGATTGAGCCCTGCACGAGACTGAAAACAACTTCATCACAACGCGGGTGACGTCACGAAGACTCAGCTGCGAGACGAGTCGTGTTACCAGACGGACAGACATCATGGTGAGCTCGGACTGTGTTTAGCGTTCACAAAAACACTCCCAAAAGTTAGCTACAGATGTTTTTACTGCGTGTTTTATTGTTTTTGGACAAGTTTTAGGTTCTTCGAAGAACACGCTGTAACATGCGTCTAACTAACGTAGCTAGCTAGCTTTTTTTTTTAAACAAACTTCACCGACTAGCTTTCTTTAACATAGCATTCACGCTAGCTAACGTTATCATAACTAACGTGAGAAATAACGTTAATGAGGAGAAACGATAAACCCTAATAACCTTTTGAACTCAGAGTTTGTTTTCTAGAAATACAGTAGTGCTGTGTGTATCTAGCTAACCTGGGAATTGAATGTATGACTGACCAACATGTCAGCCTGCTTATTTCCATCTGCTGAATTCACATCCAGTCGGAGGACATTGGCCTATAAAACCTGTTCACTGACACCACCGACAGCTGATTAGCTATAACCTTTATGGACACTGTTGAAGTATATTTTCATGGTTCATTTCTGTTAATGCTACAATAAAAGTACGTTTATTTTAGTTATAAAATTGCCATTGTCCGCCGGCGAGACTCTTTTTAAATGCAGTATCAATTGAGGCTGCCCAAGAAAGATCCAGTATATATGAATCCTAGACCACTATATAGTGGTTTAAAAACATTACAACTCAAATACCTTATATAACTTTATAAAAACAAAGCTTCAAGAAAATCCTCAACATTTCTTTTGAAATTTCTCCAAGGTTATGTGGAAATGTATGGCTCATATTCCCAGCAATAATCACAAAATACTCTTCTGTTTGCAGTATACATTGCTCTCAGATAGTATGGTTTGCATTGTATGGTAATACTGATAAACACTACTATGTAACCATGCTGCAGTCAGAACATTGTTTTAAATCAGGAACTAGTTCTACAATGTGATGTGTGACAGAGTTTAGAGTCTCGGTTGCATGTGTCTACTGCCTTTTAAAGCTGTTTAAGAACTACAAATTCCATTCAATTTTATTTATAGTATCAAATCATAACGAGTTATCTCAAGACACTTTACAGATAGAGTAGGTCTAGACCACATACTATAATTAGAGTACCAGAAATTCCAGTAATTCCCCCAAGAGCAAGCATTACTACAAGCAAGTTTTCAAAAAATGTTGCAAGAATTGATCAGGATGATAAAGTGATTTTGAGTGAATCATTCAAGGCTTTCTTCTCCAAGGCTGATACAGTTCCTTGTTTTGCTTTGCTCTTGGAGCCACATATTTACTTTACATTAACACAAGTCACTGGAGACCTCGGTAACACCATGTCCACGCTGCCAAATTTGTGAAGAGTTCTTTGTAGTTATACATGCTCTTCTCAAATACTGAGATGTACGGGCATGTGACGCATTGTATTATAGGATGGTCATGACAAGTTCAGTGGCAGTTTCTTACACATATAACTAGTTCTGTAAATGTATGAGGCCTGGTGTATTTTGATGTCTATCTTTTTCTAGCAGTGAGGAGCTACAAATGAGCAAACATCCAGGCCACAAATGAAAATCATCTCATGCTTCATATTAAAGTCGCACAGAGGAGCATGAACCTTTTGCCGTAGGCAAATAAAACCTTCAGGAATGTATCTTTAGTCATTACTCCTCTTTAAAAATTCCCACTTAGCTGCTGTAACATTTCAGTGATAAATAATAAAGGGACCGACTATAAAGTAATTCCTATGCTATGTCCACTGGCCACTTGTAGCATTTCTATTCATTTTTGTAACTTGCTCTAGGCGACAGCGCAAGTTAAATACCCAACATTTAAAACTTAAATGGGATTTCACATGCAGTAAAATTTCTCATGTAAAATGTCTTCAGTCTCTTAATTTTCTATGTAAGCAGAGTGACAGTGTCTCAGCAGGGGTTTCCCGCAGAGCAGTGCCTCACTGAAATCATAATGGCTCACATTAAATATCTGAGTTTTCTAGAGAGATGTTCATACATGGTTTAGTTGCTGTGTATTGATCGAAAGATCAAGATCAAATGTTTAAAGTCCAACATGGTGGTGGTGTAATGTTTTCTAACTTCTCTACAGGAGTTGACTCAGCAGGTAGAGAGGTTGATTTTGGGGTATGTTTCTGGTTGGTTAGCAAGTCTGATGGGGTGTGGTCTCTATTGCTTCTTACTCTGTTGCTTGTCATGCTGTCATTTAACTAGTCAGCAGCAGTTTGAGCTGCTTCTTTTTAGCAGTTCAAACCCATTTAATAAAAATAGTATCTTTTTATAGTGCTGTAGAAAGAATAATATTGTTCTTTGGTTGATTCTCCAGAATGAAGATGAAGCTCACCGTGCCACTTCTACTCCTGGTCCTGCTCTCGGTCACAGGGCTGAGCCGAGCCCAGGTCAAGACCTCTCTCCTGGATTTGACCGACAACATGTGGGGCATCCTTCCCAGTCTCAGCCGCCCAGCAAACCACAGCCGCATCTTCTATGCAGTGATGTTTGATGCAGGGAGCACAGGGACACGCATCCACATCTACACCTTCATCCAGAGTGACTCAGGTAATATTGGAGAGATTACTCTGACCGGCTTTCCTCTGCTCTTTTACTTATGTTATCATACCAGCATCCAGGGTGAGAGGCAGGTTAAATCATATGTGTATTTACTTTGGGGCTGGGCGATATATCGATATTATATCGATATCGTGATATGAGACTAGATATTGTCTTAGATTTTGGATATCGTAATATTGTGATATGATCATAAGTGTCTTTTCCTGCTTTTAAAGGCTGCATTACAGTGAAATGATGTACTTTTCTAAACTTACCAGACTGTTCTATTATTAATGATTATTTATCTAAAATCTAAGTGTGAAGATATTTTGCGAGAGCACCAACTGTCAACTCTAGAATATATTGCCACAATATCGATATCGAGGTATTTGGTCAATAATATCATGATATCTGATTTTCTCTGTATCGCCCAGCCCTAATTTACTTCACTAAGTGCATCATGTAATGTATTTACGTGGCCTGAGATCAATTGATTTACAATGCAAACAGCATCCTCACAGCCTCTCAGTTCTGTATACTTGTACATTTTCACCTCAGGGGACATAGGTAATACTCAACTTAATTTCAGAAATAATCCTATTTTGTCAGATATTCAGCAAATGTATGCTAAGCAGATTTAGGCCTCTTAATGCTTTTAATAGCTGCTGCATATTTGATGTGGGCTGATCTTGTATCTTTTAGAGCTGCCTGTTTTGGACAATGAGATGTTCCATTCCGTAAAGCCTGGTTTGTCAGCATATGCTGACTCCCCTGAAATGGTGAGTTCAATGTCAAATCTAATTGTTTATATTACATCGAAGGAAAAGGTCAGCTGGCTCTACATTGTATTCAGAAACACTGCCAGAAGCCTCCATCTGCAGAAAATCACATTGCTAATGAAAGTAAGTAGGAAGTGAGAAAAGCAAAATGACAAACAAGTGAATATTCCGCAGCCTGATATGTAACACTTCAGTTTTCTCAACTCACCCTGTTGTCAAAAGACAGTTCTGAGTGGTGCTGGTTTTGTAGTGAGCATCGGTGTCTGTTTTTTTTAAAGGCTGGACACACAGTGAGGATGTTGTTGAAGGTGGCCAAGAAGACTGTGCCTCGTCTGGAGTGGAAGAGAACTCCACTGGTTCTCCGAGCCACAGCTGGACTTCGGCTGCTGGCTGCAGAGAAAGCCCAGCTTCTTTTGAAGCAGGTAAAAGGGTGCATTGGTACTGAGACATGACGTACTGTTAGGACCTCTGTAACGTAGAGTGCAGTTCTTTTTTATCATAAGGGAGTTGTTTGGTGCTACATTATCTGACACTTTCTAGGGAAAGTTCAACCTCTTATCCAGGGAAGGAGCAGGCAGAAGGGGAAAGAATATTTTCAGCGTTATGGCAGGTGGTACATAGACAAGAGAAAAAGTATTATCAGAGTGGTGTGAGCTTAGTGTGGAAGGCTCTTGTGGAGGGGATAAGATGGTAATGGATGGCCCTGGGGCACCTTGGAAGATAAATGATACTTTGTTAATCCCCCTGAGGGAATTAATTAATCCCTTCAAGTGGAAGGCATCTCTGTATGAGCCACCATTACAGTAGATACCATTAAGGCCATTTCTCTGCTGCTTTTCTTGGTGTCCTCATGCTCTCATTCTCTCTCTCTCTCTCACTCACTCTGCCTCTCTTCCTCTTCTTCCACAGGTTCAACATGTGTTTGATGAATCTCCTTTTTTGGTCCCAGACAACAGCGTCAGCGTAATGAACGGCACAAATGAAGGTAACGTCTTCCCACCCTCTGCCCTGACAAGCAACACATTCGTCAGGTTATTGCAGCCACTCATGTTCTTTCTGTAGCACTTTGTAGGTGGCATCAGTGATCCATCTGCCCTACTTTATGTGTGCTGTGCCATTTCCATGAGGCATCTTTTGTTGACTGCAGACTTTCTACTAAATTGCAGCAGATTATTGCTGTCTTTTATGACGATATTTAAGAAAATTAAATTGCTCTTCGCCACAAAGTTGTTGTGACCTTAAAAGTCTGTAATTATATGGTGAAAAGTTGTTATTGTCTGTTGTGCCACAGTGTAACTGATTTGTCAGCAACCTTGTTTATAGAATTATAGTTCCTACTCCTGTGTTTGCACGTTTGTATATGCTGTAACCATTGTAATTTCTGTGAAAATCTGTCGTCAGCTTTTCTAAAATTACCTTGTGCGTTCCACCTGAAATGTCCGTTTTCTGTTTCTTGGTGTGCTTATCTCTTTAATGTAGGAATCCTGGCTTGGATATCTTTGAACTATCTGACAGGTGAGTACTGTAAACTCACATCCGAATTTAACTTAATGTCTGAAACTATCATGGTGTCTTATTATAGACCCTGCTTCACAAATACAGGCTGAATGCTTCCAACTATGATTCCGTTGCCTCAAGGGGATAGCTCTGATCATTATCAGGCTCCGCGCTGGAATATTTACTTATGGGTTGCACATTCTGTGTCAAATAGGCCTTTTGAAGATAGTATCTAAGGTATAACTGATTAGCGCCTCTCTGTTGTGGCTGCTGGATTAACTACGGAAATGTTTTCAGGTCACCTGAATGCACAAACCAAGAAGACAGTGGGAATCTTGGATCTGGGAGGAGGATCCACGCAGATCACCTTCCTGCCAAAGCTGAGGGTAAGTCCTTTGATGGCATTCTTAGAGATAAACTCTTAAGTGATTAGTAGCCCACTATATATCCTTTTATATTTCACTGTAGAAAACCATTGAAAGTGTTCCTGTTGATGATTACGTTGCCAGATTCGACATCTTTAACTCAACATTTGAATTGTATACTTACAGGTATGGTTTATTAAACACAGTAATTCTACATTTGAATTATATCCGATTGCATCAAATCACTTCCTGATTTAATCTCTTTTCAAGGTCATTTCCATACATTTTTAAATTGACTTTTGGTATTGACTGTTACAAATGCTAGTGACTTTGTTGTTGTAACTTCAGTCTGATCTGTTTTTAATTAGGAAAACCTCTATTATCTGCTCAGTCATTAGAATGTGAATAATAAGCATTTGTTTGGCCTATTTTCAGTCTGTTCCTGGTTGGTTTTGTAATTATATCACAATCCTTTGACTTCATCCAGCTACCTTGGAAATGGACTGATGGCAGCGCGACTGGCCACACTGGGCGCTTTGGGTGCAGAAGGTACTGTACACAAGCAAGAGTTGCCATTAGCTGTGTGTGTGTGTGTGAGTGCGTGGGTCTCTGAAGGATACTAAGACACAATGAGTCAGTTCTTAGTGCTCTCTCTGGTGTTGTTACCTTCCTGCCTATTTTTCCAAATACTGAGCAAAGGATGTAACGAGAGATGGTTTTTTTTCTGGGATGTAATTTCAAGTGAGATCCTGAGATTAAACACAGAAGGACTTTGGAGAAAATTGTGTTAGTGACTGAGTCAGTCTCAGACCATGGTGACCTGGCATGAAGCCGTTGAGCCAGTTAGAAGATTAAACAAGTCACGTCTGTGCTCTAACAGGGTTGGAGTGGCGGGTTTTTAAAAGTTCCTGCCTGCCAAAGAAGTTCAGGGATGAATGGAGATTTGGAGGGCTGACTTATCAAGTGAGCGGGGACCCAGATGGTAAGATCCTATTTATACTTCAAGTTGAGTAAAACCAAAGATACTGTACTGTATGTGGGAATCAACATTTTTAAACATCCCTGTGCATTTTATTGTGATGAGGTACAACCCGGGATTTTCAGACTACACACATCCAGAGTAAATCAGAGTATGTGACAGATTTGAGTGAATATAAAAACTGAACATTTTGACTGCAAGCAAACATCTGCAGTTATGATTATGAAGCCCATTAGAATGGATGAATTTAGCATAATTTCATAATGTGGTTCCAGCATTTAATGCATAATTCACATTGTTTTTTTCTTTTCCAGGTTATGCAGGGTACAAGCTTTGTTATCAGGAAGTACTTAAAGTGGTGAAGGGGATAATTCATCAGCCGTATGAGCTGGAAGACAGTAACGTGTTCTATGCATTCTCCTATTACTTTGACAGAGCTGTGGATGCAGGCCTTATCGGTTAGTACACACACCCTCTGTACACACCTTACATAATTATACAGACCCAGCAGGATGTTATTACCCATTCAAATGCAAGACGGAGGCAGAGAAATGTGAGTCATCTGCACTTGTCTCAGTGGATTTGTCGAACTATAGGTGTGTAGTTATTAGAGAAATTGCTATCTTCTGCCAGTCCAAGCTGAACGGGCACATCTCTATTATTAGTATCATGGAAGTGGGCCGGTAGATGTTCTCTCTTAATGAATGGTATAGCATTAAAAATGTGACCCCAATCACTTCCTGTTGCAGATGGGGTCCGAGGAGGGATGCTGGAGGTCAGAGACTTTAAGAAGAGAGCTAAAGAGGGTGAGATGAATAAAGCAATGCATCCTCACTATGACAGATCTACAGCTTCCCTGTACTTGACACACAGTGTGCATCTCAATAGTCTGGACTTGTGTCCTCGCTGCTATCTGAAATTCGGTCTATCAGCCGAATACAGATGACAACCTAACAGACACATGAATTCCCCTTTTTTTCTGCTCAGTGTGCAATAAGATGACCAAGTACCCTCCCATCAGTTCTTTCCTGTGTATGGACCTGACCTACATCACTTGTCTGCTCAAGGATGGATTTGGCTTCAAGGAGAGCACTGTGCTGCAGGTGAGCATTACACAACCCAATCTACAGGGTTTATGGCATTGCTTTTATGGAGGCAACAGATGGAAACTTGTAAGGCTTTATTAAATCAACTGTGTCAGAAGTTGTGTAGCTCAGACTTAAGAGTTGTATGAATCATACACTTGCATAAAAAGACACGAGCATGGTTACGTTTCAAATAGCCTCAATTGAGCATTTGTTAGTATCATTAGATAAGGAGACCATAGCATTGATTGCTGCGAGTTATCCTTTTCTGTCACCCGACATTTGCAAAAAACAAATCGTATATATTTTTTTTTAATTCTAGTACACCCTTTGACATAATCACCTAAAGAAGTGATACTCCAGATCTAAAATAGGAGCACAATTCATGCTAAAGGAAAGATTCTACACAAAAACTGTTAACTTTTTTTTATTTCAATAAATATAAAAGGCATTTGAGTGATTTGGTGTTTTTTTTACCCTCCTAGTTGACCAAGAAAGTGAACAACGTGGAGGCAAGCTGGGCATTGGGCGCCACGTTGGACCACTTTCACAACCTGAAGATCCACTGAGAAGGGAGGAACAGCCACTGCTGATTTAGGTGGTGCTCAATAACAAACACGGGTAACGTCGTGCACTACCTTATCTAACGGCCCCAGACATCTGCAGTGTTCCATAAGGAAGGAGCTAACCTCATGAATAATTCTTAATTTCTCATGAAGTGATTATTCTCAAGTGGTGATGTATCGAGCTGTAAATGAGCAACATGTTTCCTACTCCGAGAACAAATCAAGCACTGGAGGTTGACATTAGAGTGAAAGCTGTTACCCATAACACTCAGTTAATGCAGCTTTGGGCCATTACTGGATACACGATTAGTTTGAGATAGATGTTTTTAACAGGGCAGCCTGGCTTGTTAAGTTGGTTGTGCTGTGACCAGTGTTTACATGCAGCAATGTGATATACTGTGCTCTGGTAGTTTCTAGTATCAAGTGTTTGGTAGTTAGTAATAATGGGGTGTACACATGTCTGGTACATTTAAAATTAAAATAAAAAGACAGTCAATCATATCAGCAATTGAAGTTATAAAAAAATAAGTGGCACTCATTTTCCGTTAGAGAATATCATCACTGCATTTCAACCCCAGACTGCTGTTTACAATGTTAATGCAAAGAACATATGGACATTATATTTTCATAAACTTTGAACCCGTCTCAGTATTTCTTTGGGAGTATTTGTTTTCAAAAACTAGAAAAAAAAAAGGTCGTTTGTACAAACTTTGCCATTTGACACTTGTCAAAATAAAACCATCATCGGTTGCTAATTACAAATATCTACAGGGGTGAGAGTCAGCAATTCATCTATTTACAAATGAGATGTCTGCGTCCAATGTGACTGTCAGTCTAGCGCAGTGTGTGACATTTTTCATAATGGCAGACTACAGCAGCGCCACCACATCTTCTCCATATGCATGGTCTTCTGTTGTCATGGTCACCAGTTCATGTGGCTGAGAGAGAACAACCACTGAGTCGGCAGAGCCTGGAGGGAGGGGGACACAAAGACAAGTTCCAAGAGAAACTATCTGGGAACATGAATGCTGTCTGAAAGGGAGACTCCTGTCCATCTGTGTGTACCTACAGTCATTAGGAGACCAAGCACCTTTCAAGGCCAAAAACACTCTAGAACATTTATCCTTGAGTTTCTGCAAGCTTTCACCTGGTTATGCCTTTTGATTTTAATGTTGACAGGCCAATTTAGGAAGCTGAAGGACATGTACTACTGAGCCTATAAAGTATTCCGTCCAAGGGGGTCAATACTTATTTTCAGGCATTATATATGGACTTTAAAGGACAATTACAGCGCAAAATGAACCTAGGGGTTAATAACATGTGTACCGAGTCGACCGTTCTCTGGGATATGTTTTCATGCTAATCGAATGCGTCTCTAGCTTGAAACAAGATACTGCTGATTAGCTTCTAACGCTAGCCTTCAGGGCAGAGAGTAAATCGCTATTTCTACAACACTAACAAGGCTCAAAATAGCACCCCACTTCCAACGGTAGCATAATAAGGCTCCCTACATGTGAACTGAAGCATTGAGAACTTTGTAAGCGTACAGACAGTTTATTCAAAAGAGTTTATAAAGACTGTAGATTTCATTTATACAGGCAGGCGCCATCTTGGGAAAACAGTCATGACCAGACGAACCACGAACACGTTATTAACCCCTAGGTTCATTTGCGCCAGAATTGTCCATTAAGCTCCGAGAAATGGGAACAATTTCAAACAAGTGTGTTGAAATTGATAGATAACATGCTATATATCCCAAAATGTATGTTAGCACAATATAATGTACAAAAAATACTCATTAAATAACCATTTAACTGTAGACATATTCTAGTACATGGGTGGACAAAATGACACACAACACGGAGTAAATAACAATTAAGTAAAGATCTGTGTTAGCTATTTTGTTGAGACGGCCAGAGGTGTTGACTGAACTCTCTTTTGAAGTGTTGTTACAAAAAATACTCTATTAAGTCACAGGAACCCCAGTCAGACAGAGAATATCAGTCAAAAAAATAAATAAGACAATAAATTAAAAGAAATAAAGTATATGAGAAACACTACTACAATTTCTGATAATACCACCAATGTAAATTCCCAGTGTATATTGGAGAAACGGCCTGCCTAGATAGATAGATAGATAGATAGATAGATAATAAAATCGTAGTGGGGTTGGAACCAACTTTTCAGAGTAACAATTTTAGCCAGGACTAAGACGAAACGAGGCAGGACTGACAGAAAGACGGTTTGTTAAGCAACCTACCGACAAGCTGTGGGATTTCAACGTGGACAGTGACCGTGGTTACCAAAAGACTGACACCAGCAATGATTCAAAAACACTTCACAGGACATTAGCAACACCACAAGTCGACTCAGCACCTCTGACGCTGACACAACACTGTAAGCTTCACTATATTATTGTTGTGACATGTTATTTAGTCCACCCTGTATGTATTGGGTTTTCCCTGCCAGTGTGTGTAAAAAAAAGGCATACCAGGTGATCTCAGCATGGCATGGTGAAGATTCATGGGTTCAACAGTTGTTGTCATGGTGACCATACCATCTCCATTTTCGCCGTCTGCCTCCAGCAGGCTGCTTTGTGTCAGAGCCTCTCCTGTCAGTCACAAACAGACAACCAAACCTTAGCTTTTCCTACAAAAGTAGCAACACTACTTAAACCACCATCCTCAAAGGATATACAGAAAATAACGTACAGTAAGTCTGAGAAGTCAGTGTTCAAAGCTGAAATCTGCTCATTACTAAATTTAAAATTACCTTTGACGCTTGTGTGGAAATATTTTTGTTGTTGTTTTTCCAGGACTGTAGTTATTCCAACACAGTCGATTCAATAATTCATCCAGTAACTCAGAAAGTACCCCTCTGTTGTGAAGCAGCATCTTCCTTTGCTCTGCTTTTACAAAAGACCAGCCTATTTGGGGAGACTGACCCGAATAAATCTGCTGTTTATAATTAGAGCTTTGGCAGCGCTTCCTCTCTGGTGCTTCCCCACTGCTACACAAATGTGACAAGTAGGAAAATGCGCTGTCTACTCTCAATGTTTCACGCCACAAAAAAAAAAAACTCATTTAAGCTGATCTCGTACAATTAGACCATATGTTGGAATGTAAAAGAGCTCAATGAGAGATGCTGTTAATCTGAAGAGGTTCTGAAACTGATACTAAGAATAGAGGCAGGAGTGAACTTGGGTACATTTCCCACAGCTGCAGTGGGAAATTTGTAAGCTGATGGCAAAAAGACATGGAAGCTGGAAGACATGAATTTGAGTTACTGTGCCACTTTAACTTGGTAAATACATACTTTTCAGACAAATCTGACCCCATCACAAGACGCCCAACGGGCCTATTTCTGCAGTAGAGCTGTGCTGTCTCTGTTTTTCCTGAGATATGTGCAGTCTAAAACAATTCAGCTCATTAATTATTCAAGAAATGTTTCTAAATGTAACAAACCAACACTATCTCTATGCACATTTTAAAATGTATGGGCTGCTTGAAGCTACATAATCCAAGGTGTGTGTGTGTGTGTGTGTGTGTGTGTGTGTGTGTGTGTGTGTGTGTGTGTGTGTGTGTGTGAGAGTGAGTGAGTGAGTGAGTGAGTGAGTGAGTGAGAGAGAGACCTGTTTCTCTGCTTTCACTGCTGAGCCCGTCCTCTCCGTGTCTCTTCCTCATGTGGACGTTTCTGCTGCCGGACTGAGAGAAAGTCTTCCCACAGATCCCACAGTGATGAGGCTTCTCACCTGAGAAACACAAAAGAGATCCTGTGATCCCGTCTGCGACTGATACGGGATGCATCTCTTCAAAGCAAATGATGATATACTGTAATCTGTCCACCAATCACTATAAAAAGCGCTCAGCTGTTAACCCTGTCCCACTCACCAGAATGTACGAGCATGTGTTTTCGTAGACTGGAATACTCTGCAAAGGATCGGCCACAGCCATCTGCTTCGCACAGAAAAGGCTTCTCTCCTGGAAAAACACACACACACACACACACACACACACACACACACACACACACACACACACACACACACACACACACACACACACACACACACACACACACACACACACACACACACACACACACACACACACACACACACACACACACACACACACACACACACACACACACACACACACACACACACACACACACACACACACACACACACACTTGATCTCTACAATAGTAAGAATTAATATAGTAAACTTACAGAACTCATGTTGACAGCTGACCTATTTTGACGCACAAGAACGTAAAAAATGTAATCTCATTTCATCCAACTAAGTGGATATTATAGTGCATAAAAAGGTGTTCTTCCAGACATATGGGCAAAATATAAAACACTGTATAGTGTAGCTGTAGTCTAACTGGTCGAAGCAGACGGTGGAACAGGCCATCAAAAATAATCTTAAGGTCTCCCTAAATAAAATATGACCTAGTACCGTTACTTATTGCAGCAGTGAAATGGAGGCGCCGGCGCTGCCGACTCTTCAAATCTCCGGCCGTGACTGCACCAAGGAAGCATTAAATGAGCTGAGCCAAATGGCCCGAGTCAGTTATTGCTTCTAGCGTGTTTGGGCCGTTATACACAAGTATCTCCTGCTCCCCACCTGTGTGTATGCGTCTGTGGTTCTTCAGGTTTCCAGCTGTGGTGAACTTCTTGCCACAGTTTTTCTCCTTGCAGATGAAGGGCTTCTCGCCGTTGTGAGTTCTCATGTGAACCTGCAGCCTCTGCAGCACGTAGAAACTCTTCCCGCAGCCCTCCGCGCCGCACCGGAACATTCGGTCATTCCTGGGAGCCGAGATAACCAAACAAACAAAGCCTCGGTGTCTCCCGTGCGCACGTTTCATTTGCAACAGCCCACCACAATGTCAGACAGGGCAACCACAAATAGATTCCTCCTGCTCCTGCAGTACAAATACACACTTCTTTCTGAGCCTAAACAATCTGTGGAAAACACTGTTCAATCACTGCTTTGACTTAACTGTACGAAATATGAACGGCGCTCATCCAACACAGCTGTCTTTATGATTGATGAACAGTAAAGTCAACACTAAACATACCACTTTCATAAACTAACTTAGTCTCAAAAGCTGGGCAAAACAAGGCAAGATGCAAGCAGTATTTACTCTGAGGTTTACATCAAATAAATCCTATTGTCAGTTATATTATGAATTTTGGTGTAGACAATAAAAATGTCTGACGAAATCTAAATTGATTTTCTTTGCCTGCACACTTTTCATGCACGGGGGAACAGACGCACTTTAAAGCAATACCTTCTGTTTCAGACTTCAAACATCTGTTTAGCATTTTGGTTTTACAGGCAATAATAGGATACTTAAAAGCTACCGTGTGTAATAATTTGTATAAAAAGGTTGGAAACTGCATTAGCCTGCAAGCTTTTAAATTTGGTAAATGTTTCCACATAAGCCAGGATTTGCACAGGGTTAAATATTTGTACTTGTGGCAATGGCATCTCGTTGGGACTGCTGTCTGAATCCATGATCTTCCCTGGCCGTGTGTGTGTGTGTGTGTGTGTGTGTGTGTGTGTGTTGGGTCACCTGTGTGTTTTGAGGTGGTATTTGAGATGAGCCGGCCAGGTGAACGTCCTGCAGCAGCCCTCAAACGAGCAGCGGAGGATCTGCTTGGAGAGGGGGCGGTTGGTCCGAGACGCCAGCTCTGGCTTGTCCCTGTCTGCTGTCAAACTGTGTGTGTGGTCACCTAGGCAACCGAGAAGAGGAGAGTGAGCGGGGTTGTGCAGAAAACAATACAGGAGGGCCAGGCGGCCGGCCTCTGGAGCCCGGCTGTATAAGCGCTAATCATCGGGTATTGACTGAGACCTGACCAACAACTGCAGCCAAAAGAAAACCACCCGAAGCTGAATGCAATCACTCGCTTTTCACCTGCCTGGACTCCCCGCTTTGAATGCCTGTAAAAAGGTCCAATTTTGCATACGGCGTGCCGGCAGTAATGCACCTAAAAACTGATACCCCACTGCTCATCTACAGCAAGTTAGTAGGAGGGCAGCCATTACACTGGCTTTAATCCCGCACTGAAACCACTTAGAGTCTCCTGCAGACCTATTATTCAATAACGTACAAAGTATTTTAAGCCCTTTCCTAACTGGTGCACTAACTCAGAATAAGACCATATAAACCACGGTAGACAGACCCAGGTTTCGACGGGAGGAGATCAACTAGGAGCCGACAAAGGTGAAAATAAACGTCACTCTCATATCAATTTTAGGAGTTCAAAGATCAGAGCTGTAGCTAGGAGTCAGGGTTGCCTTGAATGTCATGGGCAAATTCTTTATCTCTCAGGCAGCCCGTAGAGGGAAGTTAAAAGTGGTTGTGATGAAGTCCTGACTCCTGGTGTGGGTCAACAGCTTGCTGCAGGAAATGAACGTTTGTCTTGGGTCAGAGCAGACAGCTTCACAGTTGAGAGAGGGAGAAGAGATTAAAGGGAGCGAGCAACAGGTTAACCCTTGGGTTGACTTTGGGTCACGTTGACCCGTTTTCAATGTAGAAATAAGCGCCGAAAATGTGTAGAAGAAAAATTTTACAATTTACAAACGTTGGAAAAAGCAAAAACAAACTGGGGGAAAGGCGTCGAAAAGGTAAAAAAAAAAGGTTGCCGGGAAGACAACACAAGGGTTAAGATATAATGTCGGCAAGCGGAGAAGCTGCAGTAAACGACCCTCGACAATCAAAGCTGAATTTTGGAAACTAATTCTTTCAAACACATTTTCTATCATACTTGATTTGGAAACTTTTGGAATCTATTTGACTACAGGGTCAACATTTTGGTTAACAGCTATCAGACATTTTTCTTGGCTGGGAGCAGTTGCTATGCAACCAGGGAAAACGGCCTAAAATGCCCCCAAAAAATAAATACAAATAAGAATCAAATAAATAAAAAATAAAAAAAAACGTACGGCTCAAACAAACACAATATAACACGTTAAATCAGTTAGCTTTAGAGGTGCTGTTTCTGATCACCTGTGTGTCCTCTCCCCTGTCACGTCTTTCTGGTTACTGCTCTGTTCTTTCCTGTTGTCTAACCTGTGTCCGTCTTTCTGACCACTGCACACGTGTACCCTCTGAAGCCTGCATTAGTCATACTACTAAATACGCATTAAAATCATCACAGACAATATGTGCTGAAACGTGATCAATGTTTCACCATAATGGGCCATTTAGACCGTCACTTGATATTTGCAGTCAGACTTGCAAACTCCGTTTAGACGAAGTTACTAATGCTTTTTGATTTAGAGACTTGTGATGAGAAGTGTTGAACACAGTTTCAGTCGGTGCTGATTACACTTCATTCTCATCTCGACGCTGACCTCATTTCTCTCCTTTCAGTCTTTGATGCCTGCTATAATAAGTAGAACAGCCAATGATGTTGTCTTACCATAAACACGCGCAGCTTCCTGTACACAGCCTTCATTTCGTCTTTAAATTCTCTCTCTTTTAATCTTACATGACATCACAGACAGGCTGTAATGCACACGCCACTGGCACCGCACACATCTATAAACAGCATTATTATATTATTATTATTATTTATTATGAAGTGCCTGTTTGACTTTACTGTCCGGTGTAAAGGAACTCTAAGACAAAGTGACTTTTACCGTTACTGACGCTTGCAGCTCTGGCGTCCTGGCTGGCCTTGGCATCTCTGGCAAGCTGTGCCCGCGTGGCGGCAATCAGGCTGTCGTGTGCCAGCTCCTGTACCCGCAGATACCAGGGAGCACTGCCATCGATCCCATAGTCCCCCGATGAGACCCCCTCATCGTCATCCTCCCCGGCGCCATCTGCGGCGAAGATCAGGGACTCTGAGGAGGCTGTGATGCCTGAGAGGGAAGAAAAGAACCACTGTGAAACAATAACATTCAAAGCCAACGCAACATTCACCACGATCATCAATGGCCTCAGTCCCTCTAGGACACATTTATGAATTCATTATTGTCCTCCCATCACGCTCGGCAGTTTTGGGTTTGATGTTAGAGCTTTATTCTGAAAGGCTATGAGTATGCTGGACAACTCTCGAATTTCCCCACAGGGATGAATAAAGTATCTTCTATTTATCTACTGCATCTATCTATTTATCAATCACACATTGAAAAAGCACAAACACGCTAAAAAAAACAACAACAATCCTTTATTTAGGATTTGAATTTAATGAAACAATAGACAGAAAGTGATTCTGTCTGCTGAAAAGCCTTTTTCTATCCTTCACATTGCTCACCGATTCACAAACGAAACACAGCACACTGCACAAAAGGTGTAAGTTAATTTTTTGGCTCCCCTGCCATGGTCTGATGAACCAGGAGAATGGGCCTGCCAAGGATCATCACCCAATTTCTTTTTAGCGCTGTGTGTAGAATCGGGAGCCGTGCGAGACACAAGATCAGATTTAGTGAGTTTTAATTTAAAACTTCTCACTCTTTCAAAATGGTGTTTGAAATCCATCAGGAAGTGACTCATCTTACAGGAATAGGCTTTGGACTCCGTTAGCAGTTAAGGGTTGGTTTAGGGTTTCTTTACCTTTGGCAAGGTTCAGTAGTACGTAGGAAGTGCTGTCTGACTGTTGGAGGTCATGGAGGATGGGTGGGGGGCTGGGTGAGGCACGTGGATGAGAGTGGGTCTGGACCACTAACGGGCCTCGCTCTGACACACCTCCGAACTCAGACAGGGAGGGAGCAGTCTCAGGCTCATGGCTAAGGCCTCCTCCTGAGGAGAAAATCATTGTTTGTTAGGGTTAGTCCTGAATTAAACACTGCGCCGTATCTGCAAATTAATATTACAAATAATCAAACTTAGGATTACGCTGTCAAATAAGTGCATGGTAATTGATTGCTTTAGTGACGTGAGTGTAGATTAGCAAAAATATAAATATAAAAATAACCTTTTCAATTATGTAAAAGTAATTTCAGAAAATGTCACGATTCAATATCAAATTTTTAGGCTCACAATTCGATTCAAAAATCGATTTTCGGTTCAAAAAACGATTATCGATTCAAAAAACGATTCACAGTATGTAAATGTAGTTACTTTTCCCATGTGATTGCAGTAGACATACAATTTATTTAAAAAAAATAATTTTGTTTTTTAAAAATATGAAATCGATTTTTGGAATTCTATGAAATCGGTAGAGCTTGAATCGCGATTTGAATATGAATCGATTTTTTTGCACACCCCTAACATTTCTAAGGCTTCAAGGATACACATGATGAAATGTGTAGGAAACACTGAATATAAACACACATCTGTGTCTGCTTACAAGAAAACCCCGCAGGGCACCTTTAATATATAAATACATACAATAGCTAGGATTAGTTCTATCTGCACTGTCAAAGGTGCACTTTTTTTTCTCAAAGTAGGTTCACAGGGAATCATACACACGCAGCCAAATGATCACAGACACAATGTGTCATAAGGGGCATTTGTGCATCCAAACGGAAAAGCTACGGATGATGAAGTATTTTAAGCAAATGATAATCCTATTTTTGATAGCGGAGTCAGATGGAGTTTGTCAGATCTAAAAGGGAATCTTGATCATCCCAAGGACATAGAGAGGTTGTGAAAGAAGAACAATATCCACAAACCTAAAACACTACACAAAGTACAGGTACTCAGAGCCAGGGAATCTTTGAAACATTTAAAAAAAGATATACATTATTATTATTAATGTGTGTGAATGTGCAATAGTCTTAGTGACATAACAGCCTGTAAAACTAAATGCAGGTCTTCCAACGCATACACACACACACACACACACACACACACACACACACACACACACAGTATTTTTCTAAGCCTTCTCTACATATTCATACTATTATCTAGAAACTCCATACACACCTTACAATGTTTACATCTTTCATACATTATGGGCATTATTCAACTTTTAAAGTAAACCAGTTTAATGTCAGCTTTTTAACATCACACATTCACACTGCAATTTCAGAAATTGCATTCTCTACTTTGTCATGGACTGCTTCAGTTGCATTAAAAAAAAGCGGCATATATATTCCATGACTTGTACACTTTGATGCAGAACTGGGGAGCAGAAACAAGTTGGCAAACAACATGACAAACTTGTTAGCATAGCAAACAGTTGCTTATTAACTTATCCAACAGTTACGGAGCAACATTCTCATTCATTCGTGTTTCTGGCCACCTTTTAGCTCTGTTTTTGGTCTCTACCAACACCTGAGGGAAATATCTGGCTTTTTAGCTGCTAAATGCTTCACTATGTTCACCAGCTAGTCACTAAGTGTGTCTGTCTGCTGTTTGGTGGTGAGCAGGTAAGTGTACAGTTCATTTCTTTCGCTGAAAACAGCTGCCTGCAGCGTATAGCGGAGGGGGAGCTGCAGATTCAGCTGATACTTCTCTGTAGCTTCATCACTACAAGCCACCCCTTTCACATGGTCATT
This sequence comes from Perca flavescens, assembly GCF_004354835.1. Classification (NCBI taxonomy): domain Eukaryota; kingdom Metazoa; phylum Chordata; class Actinopteri; order Perciformes; family Percidae; genus Perca; species Perca flavescens. The sequence goes on from NC_041348.1 coordinate 13,284,543, forward strand.
TGATACACACTGAGAGACGGGGCTCACGTCGTAGGAGCTGAAAAATAAATAAAGACGTTTGTGCAATGTTTATAATTAATGTTTATAATTAATGTTAATTTATTTTTATTTTATAAAATTAATATAAAAAAAAGTAACGTTCAGGAATCGGTATCGAAGTCCCGGTAGCGGTATCTGTACTGGTATTGAACATTTTTTAACGATACCAAGCCCTAGTGTCACCAGTTACCACATGTCACACAATACCACAAGTGATTTGTGTGTGAATCCTTTTAATCTCTAAATATTAAAGTGGCTATAATCAATGTTTTTACAATAACTATGACTTTACGACGCGTGACTTTAGACAGACAGCTTTATTAGATCTTGGTAGAAGCATTCTGCATGCTGATTGGCTCACTGACCCTGATTAGATGTACTCATTTAGGTATTTAAATTTGGTATTGAATGACGAGGCATTTTTCGATACTCCATACTTTAGAGGCAATTCGGTCGGTGTCTAAAAAAGTATAGAATTCGGTACCCAGCCCTAGGCGACACTGAAAATGAGTAAGCTCGGAATAGTACTGCTAGTATGTTTGACCTGTGGTGGACAAAAGCATAGCAGAGGCTGCTGACCTGTGAGCTCCAGTGGGCTGCACAGCGAGCTCTCAGCTGGAGACAGCAGGGGCAGGGGCAGGGGCAGGCAGGGGTGTTTGGACTCCGAGTCCTCCAGACCCTGCACCAACGGGATGGACGCGTTTTGCACAAACTGCACCAGCAGCTGGGAAGAGAAAAAAGAGAAGAGCCAAGCTCGTGTCTTATTTAAATGCATTATTCCAAGTCACAACAAAGTCCCCTGCCCCTGCAAATTAACGTGGGTCATGAAAATGATGCCAATACCTCTGGTTTGGAGTCGAGCTCATCAGAAAGCATGGGTCACCCTGTGCGGAACCTGCAGAAGGATAACACCGATCCATCAAAGGCACCCAAATTTGCAACGATTGGCACACGTCTAATAAAAAATAATTCTTACCTCAAATTTCACCTGCTAAATGTTGGATTCTGTGTCGGTCATACGGGGTGGGTGCAGGTTGTCTTTGTGTCAAAACCATCGCACAATCTGCGGTCAAACAACAGGACAAAACGTCAAATGAGCAAGTGGACGTTGAGGCTTCGCTAGCTGACAGCGAAGTCGCTACAACTTGACAATTAAATGCCAAAAACAAAGCCATCAAACAATGCGGCTAAATGTAGCTAAAGGTTGACATTAACTGCACCGCGTCAGTCTAAACTGTGGTGGATAAAACATGCAGATGACAGACAGTCTTGTTAAGTTAGCTAGCAGGGTTAGCAGTTACCAAACTAGCTACCGGGGCTAACACACAGATGTTAGCTGCTGCCCGGTGTCAGAGCCCGCTCGCTGGCGACACACTGTACGTATATTTTATGTAATTAAATCTTAAGTGACATGAAACTAATTAGTTTACCTTGTTATAGTTGTGTATCTGAGCTAAAGAGTGAGAGTACTATTCATCTTCTTCTTCTTTGAATACGAACGGTATGCTGGCATCCTTAGTGTTGCATTACTGCCATCTACTGGAGTTAGCTACCGCCTGCCCTACAGTGTCCATTTTCCACACAAGGATCCCATAGAGATGAGATATATATAAGGATCCATGATCGTCGACGCCACCCAGTGGTCTAAACTGTAAACTACAATTTAAGGCCTGACAAAATCGTTATTGCATCCATGGACAAAATTAACCCTGGAATCAGAAAATTATTGAGGCAGTATTGCTTATTGTAATCCATAAATAAATAAAAAAATGTATTTATTTAAATATAAAATATACTGACAGTTAGTGACCTGAGACATGTCTTATTGGTATTTTTTATTGTATTGAAATGTTGAGGTCTCTTGGGCAACTGTAATTGACAATATTATATGTTCATCTTAAATGATAAGAGCACTCTGTGTATTCTTATCAAAAGGTCTTGAAGACTGTTTTAAATATATTAATTGTTTGTTTGTTGGATTATGTCTTCACCAGAGCAGTGGTATACAGGTATATAGGCTAAAGCCAAGGCAGTATTCACCCCTTTTCTCACTTCAGTCAGTCAGTATCCTTATTTTAAAGCTTTCCAAGTAAGTGTAAAAACATACAAGGACAACTCTAGCTTTTTGTTGTTCTTAAAGTACAAACATAGAAATAAACAATTAAGATGCCAAAAATGAGTTCAAAATATGGAGATTCAGATTGAGTTCCAAAAATGTCACACAAAAAAAGAACTTCTTTGCAATATAGGCTTCGTGGATCCTGAAGTGTAATCTCTTGTGTTTGCAAAATCAACACATTATTCTGTTTGTGTTGTCCATTTTTGCTGTAAGTGCAGACACTTCTCACTTTCTAAGTTTGCTAGTGTGAGGAAAACTCTAAGAAAGTAAACCTCTCAGTCTTCCTCTTTCTCACCTCTATCCAAGATTCAAGATGTGATGCTCCTCCTTATATAACAAAGAAGCAGTACTATTAATTTGGCCAAATATTGCTGTAAAAAAAAAAGAGAAATCATTAAAAATAAAAAAAAAATAAAATCATACCCAACAAACAAAGTTTCTTTGGAATAACATTTATTACACCAGCAATGAGCCTCAAACTAAAAATGTACAAAAATAAACCTAAAGCATGTTACATTAAACCCTTTCTCAGTTGTTTCTACAACTTATTTATCACATTTGGGACGTACGTCATTACTTTAGCATACAAACCATTTAGGTTACTTCATAAATGATTCGTGGGTCTTCTGGAAGATCTGCTGGACTATTTTTTTTTTTTATTGGTCATGTAGAAAAGTCTAAAATGTCAACATCTTGTTGCTAGAAACTTAACTGTCTGTGCAAAAAGAGCCAGTTTGGCTGCTCTTATTAGCTTGAACCACATTCATTTTAGTGGGAAGACACAAAATACTTGGAACAGGTCAGGAAAACTAAAATGTTCCAAGATGGAATTTTTTAAGACATTTGGAAGGTTTTGTGGTCAGCTACCACAATAACCATAGTAGTGTTTAGAGGGGAGATACTGAGCCAGTCAACCACAAAAAGATTGTACAGTGTATCTGGGGCGGCCAGTGGAACTGGTGCACTGCAGAGTAAGATGACCTCAAATTTCTTCAGTGCAACATCAAACTATGAGCCAGAGGGCAGAGTGTTAGACACAGCATGGTTTTCCAGTAGGACAGTGACCCTAAACATACATCAAATCTGGTTTGGGAGACTAAAACATAACGATTAATTTACAGTGGATATTGTTGAAACACATCGTATCACCTGCTACTGTGTCCTATTCTCTGTCAAAATATCCACCGATTCTGTCTGATGAAGGCATAACTGTTGACATATCAGTCCACTTACAAACCAAAAGCTTAAAAGTTAATCAGTGTGCTCCTGTCCTTCCAAATGAAAGCGGTGATATGGAACAACGCAAATGTATGGTTGTCCTTTAGGAATAGTACTCATACACTGGTAGTGGCTTAGGATGCCTCACAATGCAATTCAAGTCAATTAAAAAGACATGCAGTCTGCCTCAAAGGAGCTACCATAGCTGCCATTAGATTCTGCTCAGAAAATGCTTCAGAGCTGCTCTCTGATTATTTTAGTGCAAATGCAAAATTCTGTGACATACATTGGGATGGATATTAAGGCCATAACTTATAAGTATACAAAACGTTTATATTAAGCATCACAAAACTCCATAACTGTTCCTAATTTGGACGATGCAATAGTTACATAATGACAGGAACTTAAAAACAGAAAAAGTCTGCACTTAAGACAATATTGCCACATTAAATTACATCCACGAGTACATAGAAAAACACACAAAAACAAATGATGGAACTTGTACACAAGTAACTAATGAATATGGTTGAACTATAGGAAGCAGCCTTTACACTGGGCTGTTTTTGGGAACATACCAAAATGGCTGTTCAGAGCTTTACTTCCAGCTAGTTTGCACTGTATTACATCTTCATCAACATGAAAGGAAAGCTGAACTTAAAACAGTCAACGCGGCGTGCCAAATCTTTCACATCATGTTTAAAAATTAAGCAGAAACTAAAAAAAAAAAAAACTTTAGGCACATGTTTGTCTATTTACAAAATGGTGACTGGCAAAAGGCCCTGGACACATTCTATATATGTGACATAAGCCAGTTATAATCATCAATTTTACATTATTGTAACAGCTGCATGAAATAATTTAGACAAACTGGATGTCTGTTAAGCTACACATCAGTATCAATGCTTATCAATGACACACAGCTTAGAGGACTACCATGAATGATGCAAAACTGTTGAAACCTAATTAAATAAAAGCAATGAGCAGTATGCAGATGTCTTTCAGTTTTAGAGGAGTACACCTCGTCATGCACGGTTAAAAGTTTAAATATCCAGTCTTTGGGTTGAAATCAAGTTTTCTGATTCCGAGCCTGTGTTGTGCTTTCAGTTTAAAAAATGTTTTGTATATGCCTTGGATTCAAATCTTTCAGGGTCTTGATTGCCAATGAGCTAAAGATGTCTGTGCACAGAGAGGCAGTTCCAGTGGAATAGATCTAGTCAGGCTCAGTATGGCAGAACAGGGAGCTGTGGTTCTGGCCTTCCGTTAGACTGTGGGTCCCTAACACACCAAGCCACAGCTGGTGTGCAGCACCTAAAAGTGTGTGAATGACCACCGCACACAGTTTTTGCAGTGTGTCCTTCACTAATGGCACTAGTGTAGCACTAGGCTGTTTGGATGGATGATTAAGCTTGTTGAATCAGTGATGGAGGCAATTAGAGAGAGGGCTGAGTGACCAAATCTATGATTTCAATGATTTAGTGTAGGTTCATCCTGTTTTTCACCTCAAGTTTTTATTTTTTCACAAGATGAAGACCACTGGCAGATAACCCCAGAGTTTTTAAAAGGGGCTCTACCGATTTTCTCAATTCACAATCTGAGCATTAGGAATGCTGAGCTATTTTCACAAATGCGGTGGCAAAAGAAATGGTAGTGTAGTTTGCTTTGCTTCTCTTTCCACAAGGTTTCCTAGATTACAAAATACTGACCGCTGACTAAAATATTACCTCTCACACAGGTGCAGAACATATGTGTGCACATTGGCGGACAACTGGCCACCAGCTACAGCCTTACGATGAGTTCCAAGTGCTACTTTTAAGAGACATGAGGCAACGGAAGGTCTTTATCGGCACTAATTCTTTGAGGTCGGTTTGGTGTGTCAGGGCCTGAGGCAGCCAAAATGTAGGCCACAGCACAGATTCTGGGGGTGGGGGTGTATTGTGGAGCACATTATTTTCAGTCCAGCTGTCTCTATACACTCAACACCCCCCCCCCAACCCTGGCCTTCCTTTCCCCAGCTCAGTCTAAAGGATTACTGCCTAGCACTAGTCTAGGTCTAATCTGCTCTCTCTCTCGCCCTCTCTGTCTTCCTCCTGAAGGCTGGCCTGCAGCCTAACACAGATGCTGGTGTCACCGCTGCACAGAGCCTGAAGGAAGAGGTCTGTGTGTTCTTTTAGGCGGTCTAGGTCGCTCTGAGTGCGCCGGTTCTGCCCGAGGAGCTCCTTGGTGCGGAGTGCGATGTGCAGCAGGCCAGATTGGCTAAGGATGTTGTAAGTGTTGCAGAAGCGCTTCCGCTTTGTATCAGCATCACTCTCACCGTGGTTACATTCTCCTGATGAGCTGTTCTCCTGGGTGACCGTCAGTGCAGGAGGGCCAGTGGTGTGAATAACAGACAGAGAGGTGGAAAACTCTGCCTGGCTGACAGCTGATGAAGGCCTCACCCTGGCAGGACTGCTGCTGGCGCTGGTTTCTGTTGTGGGCTGAGAGAGTTGGCTCTGGAGCAGAGGAGACGTGGCGCTGGGGGAGGCAGGAAGACTGAGAGTGGTTGAACCAGAGTTCCTAGCACCACCACACAGCTTTCTCTTCTGCTTCTCTCGCTGACAGCGTTCCCGGTGGTTGGAGGTCAAACTGCTACCCCTCTTTGACCCCGAAGAAGAGGAGGAGTAAGAAGAAGAAGAAGAGATGCTGGAGGAAGAAGATGAGGAGTCAGTTCCTCTCCCTGAGGAACTGGAGCCGTCTCCAGGATGTGGAGCAATCTTGGGGTAGGATTTCAGGATTGGAAGATACTTCTTAGTACGTCTGTGTCTAGAGGAGGCCTCTTTGGAGGCAGGGGAGGCTTGACGAGAGACCACAGGCTGAAGGAAGACCACCTGAGGCTGCTGGACCACAGGTTGGACCACCTCCACCGTGGGACTAAACCCCCAGGTCTTTAGAGCAGGAGGGTTATCTGTAGGCTGCAAAAACAATAAAGTCAAAATTAGGAGCATTAAAAAGGCAGATCCCACAAGCACCTGCCTATTTTACAGCATTTCTTTTCCATTGTTTGTTTGAGACACAATAAAAAATACATAGTTTTTAAAGTTATCATTTAGTCTATGCAATGAAAAATACTGACAATCACCCATTTCCACATACAGTAGCAGAGATTCCTGCTAAAACCGATTCTTTTTTGCAGCCAATGAACCCATACACTTGTGTGCACACATTTGATAGTTGTACTTGAGCAATAACTCCAATTGTCAATGTTTATAAGAATTCTAATAATTTTTCCCAATCAGTTGTTCTCAGATATGTAATCCTCCTTTCAGGGACTGACATGACGCTGATCTACTGACCCATTCACCAATCATGAGATAGCTGTCACATCAAACCCCCCAAAAAAAAGATTTAAGGTTTTTAATCGAATCGGGGGACAAAAATCGTGTTATGATCCGAATTGTGGGTTTGGTGTATCGTTACAGCCCTAGTGAAGATGCATTCAAGATAAACACAAGCACAATAAACCTGGACCACAACTTTCCTGTTTTAACCGGTTTTATCACTGCCTCAAGTTAAAAAGAGCGAGGGCTGAAACCTGAGTGGAAGCAGAGAATTCATCCACACAAAATGCTATATAGTTATGGTTTTGCTGTGTAACCGCAGCGTACCTGCTTGAGGAGGACGTTGTTCATGATGATCATGGGAGAAAGACTCGAGTAGGAGCCTCCCACCACAGCCAGCTGGGAGGATTGGGGCCCCGATCCAGAAGCCTGCGCTCCCTGCTGTACAACATGACGGGGTGAATCCTCAGAGTCTGTGTTGTCCATTGTGCTCATGTGCTCTGAGCATGCATCTATGGACCAGGGAGATGTGTAACTGGGATTCAATTAAGTGATACCACATAATCTAAGCACGTAAAACTGTGGCGAGAGCAAGGTCGAACCTGAGAAGCCGGAGTCTCTCTCTGAATCAGCCTTGGAGATGCCAGACTTCATGATGCGTGGTCTGTTCGCTGCCCTTGAGTGACTCACGGCCTTCCTCTTGGTACTCATCTCCTTTCCTGCTGTTCTGACAATGTCCTTGGCTCGACAAGCTCTCACAGCAACTACACCAGCAATGAGAAAATATGGAGTTGTCTACTTATGTTAATAAACACAACAAGCTCTGCATTAAAGCTGCAGTGGGTAGTATGCAAAAAATACAATAATTTGAAGTATAGTGAGCTCTCTTTCTGCAGCTCTCCCTCTCCCCTCTTTGTCAGGGCAAATCATTGGCCCAACAGCCAATAAGAACGCCATCGCTCTCCGAAATGACCTTTGATTGACCAAAGTCTTCCATATATGAGGAAGAAAAAATAAAATTTGATTAAAAACCTCAAAGATAAAAGTACAGTGTGATAATATATATATATATATATATATATATATATATATATATATATATATATATATATATATATATATATATATATATATATATATATATATATATATATACATACAGGGGGAAATAAGTATTTGACCCCTTGCTGATTTTGCAGGTTTGCCCACTTACAAAGAATGCAAAAATCTACAATTTTAATCATATGTACATTCTAACAGTGAAAGACAGAATCCCAAAGAAAATTCCAGAAAATCACATCATATGAATTTATTAAAATTGATAACCATCTGATGAGGAAAAACAAGTATTTGACCCCCTGGACAAACAGCAAGTATTCTGGCTCCTACAAGCCAGTAAGTCTTTCTTTAAGACACAGCCCCAATCCGAACCAATGATCTACATCAAATACACCTGCCTCACCTCGTTACCTGTATAAAAGACACCTGTCAACACCCAAACAACCAGCATCCAACATCACTACCATGGGCAAGACCAAAGAGCTTTCTACGGACATCAGGGACAAGATTGTTGATCTGCACAAGGCTGGGATGGGCTACAAGAGAATCGGAAAGCAACTTGGAGAGAAAAGATCAACTGTCGGTGCAGTTATCAGGAAATGGAAGAAGCACCACACCACCGCCAACCTCCCTCGGTCTGGGCCTCCACACAAGATCTTGCCTCGTGGGGTGTCCCTGATCATGCGAACGGTGAGGAATCATCCCAAAACCACAAGGGGGGAACTGATGAATCAACTGAAGGCAGCTGGGACCACAGTTACAAAAGAAACGGTTGGTAACACACACGCCCGTCATGGATTGAAATCCTGCAGCGCACGCAAGGTCCCCCTGCTCAAGAAGAAACATGTACAGGCCCGCATGAAGTTCGCCATTCACCACCTGGACGACTCAGAAGAGGCCTGGAAGAAGGTGATGTGGTCAGATGAGACCAAAATAGAACTTTTTGGCCTCTACTCAACTCGTCGTGTTTGGAGGGCAAAGAACACCGAGTACAACCCAAAGAACACCATCCCCACCGTCAAGCATGGTGGTGACAACATCATGCTTTGGGGGTGCTTTTCAGCCAAGGGGACAGGACAACTCCATCGTATTGAGGGGAGGATGGACGGGGCCATGTATCGTGGAATTCTGGACCGACATCTCCTTCCCTCAGTGAGAGAGCTGAAGATGGGTCGAGGATGGGTGTTTCAGCACGACAACGACCCTAAGCACACCGCCAAAGCAACAAAAGAGTGGCTGAAGAAGAAGCACATCAAGGTTCTGGAGTGGCCTAGCCAGTCTCCAGACCTGAACCGATTGAAAATCTTTGGAGGGAGCTTAAAATTGAGTTGCCAGGCGACAACCTCGGAACCTGAATGATTTGGAGGCTGTCTGCAGGGAGGAGTGGGCCAACATCCCTGCCGAAATGTGCACAAACCTTGTCACCAACTATAAAAACCGTTTGACATCTGTGCTGGCCAATAATGGCTTTTCTACAAAATATTAACATGCGGTTTGTCCAGGGGTCAAATACTTGTTTTTCCTCATCAGATGGTTATCAATTTTAATAAATTCATATGATGTGATTTTCTGGAATTTTCTTTGGGATTCTGTCTTTCACTGTTAGAATGTACATATGATTAAAATTGTAGATTTTTGCATTCTTTGTAAGTGGGCAAACCTGCAAAATCAGCAAGGGGTCAAATACTTATTTCCCCCTATATATATATATATATATATATATATATATATATATATATATATATATATATATATATATATATATATATATATATATATATTCTACAAGAAACTTAAGAAATTAGTGTTATTGATCATCATTTCAGTATCTTAAATTAATATGATTGAGAAGATATGACTTCAGTTGTATTTATTTTAAAGTGACTGACTATATGTAACTTTTTAATTAGGGCTGTCAAACGATTAATTTTTTTTAATCGCCGATTTTCTATAGTTAATTGTGATTAATCTCGTTTTAATCACATGATTAAAATTCTATTATTTTGCATTTCAGAACTGTTTTTAAGTACATATTAACAATGGAAAGCAATTATTACCAGTGTATCTTGATTGGGAATCAAATTAATGCAAAGAAAGTTACTTTATGAACTTGACTTTAAGATTTGTATCAGTTTATTATTTATTTACTGTAAACAGAAGGAAAAAAAAGAAGGGTACTAAACAACAGTCAGCAACTTGTTTATTGTTAAGGCCATGGTCTAAATACAAGATTTAATAATAATGTAAGAACTATAACAATAACTTATTTCACCAGTAAATTGCTGTTGAATGACAAAAACAACCACCAGATGGGAAAATGGTATTTTACAATTACTGTGAATGCACCACGAGGCTACCTGTTTGAAGTGAACGCACCGTCTGTGTCGTTTAATTCCAACAACGGCAGCTGCTGCGCTGCAGAGCAGGCTGTTAGGTCCCGGTGTTGGAATCCTCTACAGTGAAATACAATCACACTTTACACTGTTTAACGTTAGCTGTCAGAATTGTAACCGTGTTTAATCCAGCTGCTAGCTAAAGGTAGGCTAACGTTACCTGCTGTCAGGTGTAGTGTAAAGTCAGGCACTGAAATCTTCGTTCTTATTCGGTCTCGTTACTACCGTTTAGGTCGGTACGTTTCGGTACCCAACCCTAGCCTACTCACCAGAGTCAATATAGTGTGCAGTAACTTTGAAATAATTTTGATTACTCACTGACGTCCAGGGATCACCAGTTGATGAGACAGCGTTTGCACTTTGGTTTCAATAACAAGTCGGCGAGTAGCACTCTCCAAAACAGTGTTTTGCCTGAGCCCACTAGCATCAACCTGAGTCACGTTAACTGTACTATGCTTAGCTCGTAGCTGGTAGCTCAAGCTTGACGTTAGGGCTGCAACAACGAATCGATAAAATTTGATTACTAAAAAAGTTGGCAACGAATTTAATTATCGATTCGTTGTGTCGCGCAACTATTAGGCAACCTAGTCGCGGAGATAAAAAAAAAAAATTTGTTGAGCGCAGAGAGGAGCAGCGCGGAGCGGAAGAAAAGAAAAAAAGAGCAGAGCGGGGGTAGAGGAAATACGGAGAGAGACCGGAGAGACCCGTAACGTTGTTCTGAAACACTCGGCGGAGGCAGAGAAATCTGTACGACCTAAGTCATCCAAGGTGTGGGAGCATTTCACACTAAATAAATCAAAAACGTGTTAATTGCAAGATAAACAAAAGCGACACGGCATGGCACGGGCGCACCACGGTGATGAGTCAGCACCTAAAACGTAAACATGTTGGAGTCGTTGATGAGGAGGAAGGGAGTTCAACAGCAGGGTAAAGTCACTACACTATCCTCCTTCTGTTCCGGTCTGAAGTGAGGAACGTACCGTCCCTCCAGTAGCTCTTCTGGTGCTGCTGTTTACTCGTTATCCAGCTGACTAGCATGACAAGCTAGCGTTAGCTCGGTAATAACAGTAATAAAGCAGGGGTGGTATAGTTTGCAAGACTAAAGACACGGTTTTATTCACTCACCTTTTTTGGCCCATTAATTTTTCAATCTGTTGTCATGTATATATTATGTGCTTTGTCCCATATCAGTTATTGTTGACAAATATAATAGTGTGTGGTGTATAAACGAACTTAACTTGCACTTACTACAATGATGGTAATAATTTAAAGAATAAGTGTGTGTGTGTCTGTCTGTCTGTCTGTCTGTCTGTCTGTCTGTATCTGCTATTTGGGTTACTTACCTTTACACAACTATTAACTAAAACAACAAGTATGTATTGAGTTGATGTAAATTAAGTTTTTTTTTTATCAGATTCATCGTTTAATCGAAAAAATAATCGACAGATTAATTGATTATTAAAATAATCGTTAGTTCTAGCCCTACTTGACGTGCTTCGTGATATTTTAATTCGGCTTTACACAATGTGTATATGGCTTTGGACTTGTCTACGAGCCGTCCGGGAGTTTTGGAAAAGTGCCATTCAGAATTGTGTTGCTGCTGCATTTCTTCATCATGCCTGCAGCAGCAGTAGCAGCAGAAGGATGTGTTAGGAGGAAGTATGACAGCTTAATGATAAGTAAAGGTGCGGCAAAGGGTCAAAATAGCAGCCTGTTAGGCACGACGTGAAGCTGAGTGAAGTGAAAATAAATTAATAAATGGCGGCATGCGATTAATGAGATTAAAAAAAAATTAACGCGTTATGCTCGGCCCTTAATCGCAACGTGATTAACGCGTAAATGCTGACAGCCCTATTTTTTATGTTTCTGAAGCTGAAGTCATTTTTCATCCGATGATCCTAAATGTCCTGTAACAACAAACAAGACTTACAGTGAAAAGAAAGCTATTTTTCTATAGTTTTCAGTAAAGCCTCTGCTGGGGTCTGATTTTTCCCACGAAGTCACAAAATGATTTGCAGCAGGTAGACGGTGCTAGTCACACATTCTGATGGGTCAAAGATTTTAGTAACACCGGAAAAGCCTGTGTTAGGCCGGTTACACACTGGAAGCGTCGCGGGAGCGTGTCAGCCGCGTGGCGTGTCCGTTTAGATTTCGGCCCCCATGTTAACAGGTTAGAGCTTACACACTGCCTGCGTGAGACGCGTGTCTCATGCGGGGCGGAAAATATGTTTATATGTCATTTAGACACAAATGCATATTAATAAATGACATGTTGATGTTTGAAAGCCTCTAGGTTTTGATATAAATGCAGATATATGAATGTAATTAAAAAAAAAAAATAAAAATACAGAACAAAATATTCTGTAGCCTATTTTGCCGTCAATACTGCCGACGTTGTCTTTGCTGTAATCAAAATCAGTATATATTTATGTTTAACATTTAACATTTCCTTTTATCAATGGGAAACATCCATGTGTCCAGACAAGGCTAGCAGCAGCAGCGCCGCGTCAGACACGTTTCTGGTGTGTAAAGACAGAAAAATCCACGCAGCTGACACGCAACAGAAACACCACGCTCACGCCACACCGGCAGTGTGTAACCGGCCTTAGTATCCAGTCAGGTAAAGGGTAGCAGGAGATTTCTTTATATAGGTCTAATTGTATTTTAAAATTTATCTATTTTAGTTATGGCTGATACTGGGGCAGGACCATCACAGAAAAAAAATTTAATTAAAAAAAAGGTGCTCTAAGCAATGTGACGCGGTTTTTAGGCTACAACATTTTTTTGTCACATACAGCAACATCTCCTCACTATCCGCTAGCTGCCTGTACACTGAACACACTGTAAAAAAATGCGGTCTCTGTAGACAGCCCAGGCTCCACAAACAGCAACAAAAACAAACTGCGCCAACCTGCACCACCAAACATAACAAACAGTGTTCCAGCCAATAACCGTCAAGAAGGATTTGGGTTGGGGGGTTAGTGCGCGGAAGGGAGGGGGGAGGGGACGGGATGAGGAGGAGCAAGCTAGCCTCCGTTTTGTTTGAAAATACTTTGAACGTCAACAAGAAGTGACATCACCCAACATCTTAGATTAGAGCACCTTTAAACGAAGAACTAAAAGCTGAAAGACGATAGGCTAAGACGCGAGTCAACTTCGGTCAGTCTTTTAACAGATGGAGACAATTACGGGTTTGTAAATTATGTAGGCCTAAAACCCATCCCAAATTGGCCCTCGGGTATGTAATATTTCTATTTCATTAATAAAATAACTTTACAATGCGCAATGTGGTTGTACAGCCAAAATTCAATTACGTCCCCCTTCCATTTAGCGTGGACGTGTTATTCCTTTTAGTGCGTGTTTGAGTTGTCCTACTATTTTCTTTTCCTTTGTCCCCCTGTACTTGTGTAAAGGGTTTGTGGCTTTCATTTAATGCGCTATATGAATCTAAGTTATTACGTTGGTTGCTACAAAAATCTCTTATTGCTTTGGCTTGTTTTCTAAGTGACAGGGATACTGGTTTAGGCTAAGTTACCATATGCAACACTTGGAATGTAACCATGCATCTGCAACTTATTATTTTATTGTAAATGAATGCTTTTCTGTCTGAGCAAAACATTCATCGCAACTATATGATCTTCCCATAACGCTAACTCAGTAAATCTCATTGACTGTAAATTAATATTAACAGTCTATGGTAAATCTACAGTAAAGAAAAGACCTTTACGACAGCAGGTGCGGTAAAGACACCTCTTTTGTCCAAAGTGGCCGCTAGAATCAACACAAACTGAAAGTTACAAATAACCACTTTAAGTTTGTACATATTAGATATTCTGATCCACACCAGTTGGTGGCGGAAATCACCAAATAGTGTGGTATAGTAGAAGAGAGTCTCCTCTGACCATACTACATCAGAAAGGATATTTTACTACATCCATGCCCCATGGATGTAACGGTAAAGCAAGGAGGAGTCTAGTGTTCTCTCAGACCACTTGAATTACAATATGCTTAAAGATTATTATACATTGCTTTTTTGCAGTTTTTTTTGCCTAACGACTCCAAAAATAAGTGCCTTCCACAAACATGTATATTACCTTCCCCAGTATACGTGCAGTTTAGTGTCCCAACTTATTTTCCAAAACCTGAGTGTCCCAAATGATGAGGGTCTTATTTGAGACAGGTTAGGGTTAGGGTAGCACAGGTGGTTTAGCAGGTTCATAATTAAGGACATTGTATGGGGAATTTGGGGCACTAACGTATACTGCACCACCTTCCCGAAGTTCCCCTAGTTTTGTACTATCAACGCAACTAAATACAACCACCAAAGTCAAAACGTCAGCTGTCATACTCAAAATATTGTAGCGTAAAAGTACGTTACCGATATTAAAGTAAAAAATAAAGTTACTAACGTTAGCTACATTTTGTCGTTATGGGTCTAATATAATGTTAACGTTATAGTCTAACGTTACCACATACGTTAATTTTGCATGACATGGAAAGCCTAGCTAGCTAGCTAGCGATAGTTAATTGGAGTAACGTTATAACATTTGATTTAAGACGGCCCAACTGAACAAGGCTAACTTCACAGTTACATGCAAAGCTAACGTTAGAGCGTTAAACGGGAACGTTAACGTTAGCGAAGTACAAACCCCACAACATGTTTATGAAACACAAAAGAATATGCATAGCTACTTTGTTCTTGGCGCTGTTCCACCGAGGCTGACTTCAAAGCGGAGAGATTAGCTAGATCTTGCAGCCCGGGTCGAGGTGTCTGTGACTTCTTTCCTCGGTGTGGTCGCTGCTGATGCTGCTCACTCCCAGCTAACGTTGCGTTAACTTAGCTAGAACTCGGTGTTCCACGTTACAATACACGAGACACATATCCCCTCCCCTGTCCGTTCGGTCACATGCGGAGTACGGTGGCAGCGACCGTTGACAGCGTCAAAATGAAAAGTAGCCTACCGACGACGGCCCGTGGGCTTTTTCGCCTTCCGACAATTGTTCCTGGCCAGCGAAAAATACAAAGGACAGTAGTTTTACTCTGCCATATTTGGTCGTTAAGGGCGTGGCTTTGTCTGGAGTATCGGACCTCACGTCACGGTCACATTCTTTAGGTTGCTACGCCCGCCCACCTAGTAGACTTCCAGGCCTCTGATTGGCCGAAGCAGACAGCAGTAGGAAAACGTGACCGCTGCTAAATGTGTTTTGTTTTAAGGAGAACACTGTGTTCGCTGTGCTTGGGTGTACAGTACAGCGTAATCTCGGGGAATCCAGTGACGTGAAGTTTCGAGTATTACATAAGAGACTGGTTGTTCTACAGTTTACCTCAGCGAGCAGGTCTTCTCTGGGCATGTTTGAAAAAGTAAACAAAATGCTGCTTCTGCCCCTCACCAAAATGTTTTCACATGCATTCATGCTGCTCTAAGTTACTACATAAACTTTGCAGCTCGTTTCCATGCTTGCAATGAGAAAATGGATAAATGAGGTTACAAGGTTTCTACTGAAAGTGTGCATACATGCCTAGGAAGACAATAAATAAATGCTACTAAACAGTTAAAGCAGCACAATAGGCCAACTTAACTGCAAGAGAATGTTTCCACAAAGTAGGGTTACATAGTTGTCCAAAAAACTGAAAACATTAGGCTACATTACCTGATGGCACTCATTTGAAATCTATAAAGCCACCTATACAGGGTTCTGTCTGTGATTTATTTAGTCATATCATTTAATGATTGCTGACTTTTTGTCAATAGCAAGCCTGATCCTCCTCTTATGTGAAAAACCAATTTAGGAAGCTTTGTTAAATTCAACTGCACCTCTATCATCTCATGTCTCTGAAAGGCTAGACGGTAGAGAAAGACCTCTCAGTGTCCTAACATATTACACATGCTATGGTTTACAAAATGCATCACAGAGGCCCCTTGTATTTGAACTGCATTTTATTTAATAAACTCATAAACACATTATGTCCCATAATTAGTAAATAACACTTTATAGAAAGTCACATACATGATGTCTTTTTTAAGTTTCACAACAATTATAACAGGAGTCACTCTGCTAAATTACAATGAACATGAAATCATGGGGAAGGTTTCTGGCCTCTCTGTGAACGTTGCCATTAATCTAAATGTTAAGTGTGAACACTTGAGGGTGGATGGAGATCTTAATCCTTCTCTGGCCACTGATAAGTTTACAGCATTCCACCCATTAGGAATCTGTTGTATCCTGTGTATATATATTATTATTTTATATTATTTATATTTTTAATCCACAAAAAAAAGAAAAAGAAATTGACACTGATTATGGTCTGCTAAAAACAGCAGTTAGAGGCAAAGGAGTTTGCAGATATGGTTGTTTGCTTTGATAATTAATCAAAAAAGAAAAGAATGTCATGGACAAGGTAGGATATCTGATGGATGCACTGGATGAGGAAATATATATTGACAGAAGATTAGTAATCAGAGTTGATCAATTCACAGATGAGCTGTTATTTGCCACTCCAAAGTCACTCCTCCAAATTAAACTATGGACAGAGTCGTGAATCAGTGAAGATTTATCTTGTTTTGAGGGAACTGGCACCTGAAAAGACAAAAAATAAACAATTAAAGACATTCAAATTGGTACTACGGTATGTCTATGAAATACATCTGTACCCATCTTTTGAACCAACATTGTTTGACTTTACCAAAAGTCATTTGAATTTCAAATCTTCGAACCCAGCAAGCAGCAGAGCATTTGGTGTTAATTAACTACATTATTTATGAGAAGCTATTCCATTCTGCTAGTTGTATGATGTTTTTGGGTTGAATACTATCTACATTGTGAGTTAAGTCTCAACTATTTCCAAATTGCAAGTGTACTGAGGTTATTATGAGACCCACTAAAATGCAATCTCATAACTACAAATCACCACTTAAATGATCAGTTTGACACTTACATGGATGGATTACGGACCAGGCCTATAGGACACAGGCCCAGGGGCCTAAGAAGTGACATCTCTCATTGCAGATTGAAAAGGCAAAATGTCCTTCTGAACAACCAAAGTAAATACCCTAAATAAATCACTTTAAGGTCGTCACAAGAATGAAGCCATTATGAAACCATCAAAGGGAATGTTTATTCCTTAAGGTTTAATGTTTTTAAATTTTTACTGCAGTTCAGTTTATGTTCAGTATTGGCACAATTGGGGGCCCTCTGAATCTGCTGGAAGGAATTAAAAACTCTGCAACTGTGTAGTCTATTGACCACTAAAGATGGGGTGGAATGGTTATGCTAAGCTATGGTTTACAAAAGGAATGGTAGCCAAGAAAAGTCATGGTGTCGTATTAGCATTGTGCTTGACCTCGTCTATATCCACAACGTTCCACTTCCGGGATTGCTTTGGTACTGTCAAAAATTCCGCCGGATGTCACTCTTTTCGACCGATTGTCTGTTACCTTACGCTCTCTAGAGCCAGTGTTTGGTTTGTTCGTTCCAACATGGCGGACTGCGTGGAAGAGGACTCGCTCCGTACGTAGATATAAACGGCTCATTCTAAGGTAACGAAAACCCAACTAGTCTTATTTTCAGGTGATACACTAATGGAAATATAGACTGTATAGTAACAAAGTAGAACTACTTCAATACTGTACTTAAGTAGGCTACTAAAAGGCTAGCATCTGTACTCTACTGGAGTATTCTTTTTTTCTCGTACTTCCACTTTTACTGGAGTACATATTTTCGATGAGTTTAATACTTTTACTCCGATACATTTTTTATGTGCTGCATCGTTACTCGTTACTGTTGTGAATTCCTCATGCTACGGAAACTGTGTAGGTTACAGTGTGTGTAGTTACGGCTACGTTAGTTACGTACGTACTAATTGCGTAAGAAATCCCAGAGATTGTGTCGTGTTTCTATTTAGCCGTTGTTGCAGCAGATGAAGCTATTCCTGAGTTGTTTGAGTCTGCAGTGAGTCCTGAATGTTAAACGTTTGACCCTGTGATGTGAAGCTGCTAGTTTATCTGGATTTTGCTAGCTTGCTAACTTTCCACTGCATCACATGTTACTAGCTAGTATGTGACACGTTTTTGGGGGCTGGGCTTTCATTGTTACTGTGCTGGAGAGGATGTTCATTTTAATTGCACTTTTACACAATTGTGTGATAACTGTACATTTTATTTCAGTATTTGTTAATATGTTATTTTTAATATAACATATTGAATATTTGTTAATTCCTTTGGCTACAGCCTTAGGCAAAACATTTGAAATAATATAAACAATATGATATTCAAACATTTGGCTGCTTTCTTTAATAACTACAAAACACAATACTTGTACTTTTACTTTCAGTACTTGAGTAGTAGATTTTAAAATAAACTACTTGCAATACTTAAGTACAAAGAATTTTGAATACTTTAGTACTTCTACTTAAAGGAACACGCCGACTTATTGGGAATTTAGCTTATTCACCGTAACCCCCAGAGTTAGACAAGTCAATACATATCCTTCTCATCTCCGTGCGTGCTGTAACGCTGTCTGACGGCTCCAGCGGCATCAGGCCAGCACAGAACATGCAGGTGAATGGTTCCAGTAATCCTACTGCTCCGAATAAGTGACAAAATAACGCCAACATGTTCCTATTTACATGTTGTGATTTATAGAGTCACAGCATGTACAAAAAACAACGTAACATGAGACACAGCCGTCATTCTAACTGTAAACAAACCGGGAACTATATTCTCAGGCGGAAGAATATAGTACTTGGGTGGAGTGATATGTTCGCAGCAAGCCTGTCTGAGAATATAGTTCCCGGTTTGTTTACTGTTAGAAGATGGCTGTGTCTCATGTTACGTTGTTTTTTGTACACGCTGTGACTCTACAAATCACAACATATAAATAGGAACATGTTGCCGTTATTTTGTCACTTTTGTCACAATTTGGAGCAGTAGGCTAGTTGGAACCAGTTACCTGCAGGATCTGTGCTGGGCTAAGCTAATGATGGAACCGTCAGACAGCGTTACAGCACGCATGGAGATGAGAAGGGTATGTATCGACTTGTCTTACTCTGGGGGTTACGGTGAATAAGCTAAATTCCCAATAAGTCGGCGTGTTCCTTTAAGTGTGGTGCTTAAAGAGCACTTTAACTTCTACTCAAGTCACTTTTTTGATAGAGCACTTGTACTTTTACTCAAGTATGGGTCTCTAGTACTTTATACATGTCTGCTGCCAATAGATCACCCTAAATCCTACACATTAGACCTTTAAGATAGACTTAAAGAAATGTGAACCTATCTGGCAATCTAGTACTGCACTTCTATAAAGTTTGGCAACTTGTGAGAGTAAGGTTAAAGACACAATGCAACAAATTGATTTCCAGTACTTTGTGTGACCCTACAGTCCCAAGGACCCTACGATTACTATGTCATCTTTCATGGAACCCATGCAGTGGCCCCTTTAACAGAACCACTTTGTAATACTCTACAAACCTGGTTGCAGCTTCAAAGTGATTCTTTATAGCAATACATTCATTGTGCCCTACTTCAAGATTGGTTACATAAAAATGTCTATTGTCAAATAAAAAAGAAAGAAAACGGAGGGGGCACAGAGAGTTTACCTATGACACACGCTGCCTTTTTGACCTTTACAGTTTTTGAAAAGAGTGAGCACACAAGGTAGATTAGGCTGCTTTTTGAATTTATCCCTTGGTCAATACACATTGTGCCTGCTGCCGACAAGAATGTGACATTGAAAATACATGAACAATCTTAAACAATTCTTTATTTTTGTTATTTTTCCTGGTATGTGAATCTGATTTACAGAATCAGCCTTTACACTGGCAGTCCTTTGTTGGCACAGCCTTGGATTATTCTGCTACAAATTGCTCTATGGCCTTACACAGAAGCAAACTCATCATAAATGACGAGTGGATTAACAGGCCTGCCAAAGAGAAGACCAACACAGTAGATAATATATTGTGATATTGTTTAATCTCATCTGTCCTTGGTAGTCTGACAGTGTGGAGGAAACAGTGATGAATGTAGCCGTAAATGTCCAAACATAATGAAACTGTGTGTGTGTGTTTGTGTGTGTGTGTGTGTGTGTGTGTGTGTTAGTGTGTGCGTGCATGTATGTGGGTGTGCGTGCCACAGGAGGTGCAATCCATCTCTTACTTTCCACAGCCGTTTGCCGTCTTCTTGTGTTTCCTTCTCCGAGGTCTGTTCCTGATAGACTCACCACTGCTGTGGAAGAAGGGTCAAGTGCAGTGAATTCATTGATGTGTTTAAGCCTGATAGATGAAATGTTCATCGACTGACCTTTTGTCATTCAGAAGTTTCTGACGGGCTCTAAAACAGGAAGAAACAAAAACACAAACAACTGGCAGCTGTGCTATAACAAAATCAATTTGCATCTGATGTTTATCAGAAAGAATTAGGCCAGTACCTGCATTCACATCTCTGATGCTCCACAAATGTGAGTTCCACGTGGTGCATAGATATCATGGGATGAATCCTTATCACCTTAGAAACAAAAGAAATGCCATGAGGGCCATATATTTAAGATAACCAGGAAGTGCATTTTTAACATCTCCCTTTAGGTATTTCTGGTAAATCATGTCTGATTAGAGATCTTGCTACACCTGCAGAGTGATGTTGCGTTCAAGGGTAGCCTGGCACTCCAGGTTCTCATCCCCACAGCATCCAGAGCAGCGGGAAAGTGGGACACAAGCAGGCATGTAGATGTACTCCACTTCTCCAGGGTACTCCTGCTCAACATCTACTAACTGCTCCATGGGGCGACACATGCTCTTTGCCCACACCTCCTGGAACGCCATTACTACAAGACAAGTTGGATTTTTAGTAGGCTATTCAAATCATTTGCCAGAGGTGGAAACGCCTATTCAGTGGGACAGCCCTTACCTCTTGAGTGACCTTTTTCTGGAGGGTGTGAAATCTGCAAAATGCATAAAAAGAATGATACAGAACCTGCAGACAATCAGGAAACTGATCCAAGTGAGAAATGAGCATGATCTAAATGGTTTCAGTAGCAGTGGGTTTGCTGTACAGTTGCAGATCGCCCTCTTGTGGCAGAGAAAAAGGAGTGCACACACAACGATCCAGTGCGAACAAATGATGCTGCATGGTTTCAGGAGCGTACCACTGACTGTGCCGCTGTTAAAGCAGTAAAATGAGTCAGCCAACGACAAAAAGCACTCCTTATTTCTCAAGCTGATGTAACACTAGAAGGTTTATTATCACAAGAAGCAAAAACCTTCGAAAAATGCAAAGAATAACAGCAAAGAATAGTTGCTGCCTTTACTCAAGGGAGTTTTACACACAATAATCACGGTTAAAACAAAGGCACCACTGAAAAGTGTCACGACACAGCTTGAATTTTTCTAAGTTCTCACAATGGCAATGTTCCTGATTTTTGAACGCCCAAATTGAGCAGAAACACAAGTGCAAAGTTGATCTTGGCTCTCTTTTTCTTTTCAGTGTCAACAATCTCTTTCTGACTCCTCACCTCTCCTCTCTCCTGCTTCCCTCTCACTTTGTGAACATCGATGGGAACATTGTTTTCTCTAAATGTCACACGCAGGGAATGCTTCGTAGCTGAGACAACAGTGGGTTTTACTGTGGGCTTTTTCTGTTTGCTGGAAGTGAGTGGTTGGAAGAGTCTGTATTGCTTCATCCAACAATAGAACCAGATGCATTACAACAGCTGTAATTAGCATAAAACATGCATAAAGATTTCAGTGTGATTGAAGTTGCTCAATGTTGGACATGATGAGCTAATAAATAAAACTGTTGGTTTGTTAAAAAAAAAAGTAAAACAAATATTTTCTTTTCCCTTCTCTCATTTTTCATTCTTACCCTCTAATTTTGTAACTTACATAACGCTTCCAAGCAAATACATAGTGGTTAGTATTCAATTGAAAAGATTTGCAAACACATGTTTTGGAAACTACATAGGACAACCAGTTGGGAAACAGATGTTATTAATGTGGTGGTCATTTTTGATTTGTTTTTAAACGGCTCAGAAACCCCCAAATTCAAGAAGCTTTTTGTGCTGATTCTGGAGGCTAAATCCGTATTTTTTTTTCCTCATATGAATTAGTGCTTGTGAACAGTAATCATAGCCAACAGTACATCAAAAAGAAGTGGCTGGGGATTCCAGCTCCATTATTTTTGTGTAAAAAGTTCAGGTTTACAAGATGTTGTCAGGTTGTCACACTCTTCTTTAATGGTTTTATCACTGACATTGTGCTTTACATGTTGGCCATTCATGTTATATTGTAAACCATGGATCTTTTTTTACATGAATTAAATTCTAAACTGTCACAGTGAAAATTATTTCCAGTCTTAACTCTATTACTAAGATTTCCACTCATTATCAGTTGCTGTGTCTCTTCAAACAGCCATAATATACAGAGGAGGCTTAGGGCCACATGGGAAAACATGTTTTTGAGTTCTGAGTTTAAAGTCAGAATTCTGAGAAAATTGTCAGAATTCTCAGAAATCTGACTTTAAACTCAAAATTCTGACCTTAAACTCAGAACTCAAATACATTTTTCACATGTGGCCCTAATCATCTTCTGTTATAATATCATGAGAGCCACCTTTATAGATTTTAGCTTGCTACTCAATACCCATTTCTAATCTCCCCACATGAACTGCAACAGATATTCACTGAGCAGTCAGCTCCCTGCTGGGTAATACAGAATGTATCTGTCTTGCCATGGAGTCAGATGTTGCACCAAGAACCAACCAGAAGAGAAGTGGAGGACTACACCCTCATCACAAGCAGGACCTGGAGCTGCAGAGTCTCCAAACCACAACAACTGGCTCATGTCAGGCAGCATTAGCTCTCAGGTACATTATGTGCACCTCTCTGTATCTCAACCTGGATCAGTAACAGTAACATGCAGCAGCTGCATCTGAGGCTGGTATCTGTGCATATGACTGGAAACACGGCCATTCCCGAACCCCTAAATGCAGATGTTATCTTCACGGTGGGGCACACAGCCAGTCAAAATACAGATAGTGTGTAAAAAGGCTGGACAAGTGTGGAACAGATGTGTCCTCTCACAGTGAGAAAAGTGTGACTCCTGTTAGCTTCGCTGTTCCACGTGAGGTGCTAACAGGAGTCACATTTGGAGTCAAGGAGAAAAGGCAACCTTCTCCTAAAAATAAAAAATAAAAACCTTAATGCTGTCTTTGACGTGCAAAATATCACTGGATAAATTGAATTTTAAATTCATTTTCCCTTTGATTAATAATAGGCTAAATATAAAATAGTTCACTAATACATGGCAGAACCGTTTCCAAACCACCAGAAACTTAGAAAATTGCAATTCCCTATCTTAACAAGGAAATAAACGCTTGCTTTTAGCTAACATGGCAAAAAAAAAAAAAAAAAAAAAAAAAAAAAAAAAAAGGCATGCTTTGAAATTGTTTGAATTACCTGCGCAGGTACCAGCTGCAGCAGAAGAACCGATAAGAGGTGCGAGACTCCGATGAAAGTTTGCATAGTGGCTACGACAAGTTTATCTCCCCTCGTCTCCGGCCGCTCAGTAAGAACTGAAAACTTCAAAATAGCAGCGTCGTTCTTTTGATTGGCGCGCTGTCCCGCTGTGCGCGAGCTGGGATGGAGAGCGCGCGAGCCAAACCACTGAACACATACAGCTGATTATCAAAAATGGAAAGGGAAGCAAAGATGAGTTTTCTCTCTCTCTCTCTCTCTCTCTCTCTCTCTCTCTCTCTCTCTCTCTCTCTCTCTCTCACACACACACACGCAGATTTATTTATGTCCAGAAATCAAGCATATTAGGACATGTATATGACGTAATAAGGGTAACACAGTAACTTTTCACTGCATTACCACACAACAACAATGTAACACTGAGTAAATCAAGTGCAGTTAGCTGAGATGTTGATTGCAAACTCTGCTAATTGATTTGCATATTATTGTCACTGAATTTTTCAGATAAAATGAAAAATTTGGTTTTTCTTGATGTGTTGAGAAAATGATCCTAGGTGTTAAGCTTAATAAATAATTGAAAAAAATTAGGATTATCTGAAAAAAAAAAAAAAAGAACTGTCACAAAGATGAGAACATGGCTCATGTTCGTTTTGGAGCTACAACACATTCACAGGACAGCAACATGTAAACAGAAATTAATAAAAACCAATGGTTGCCAGGAGCTCGAAAAAAAATACTTCTAAAAAAAAAATCTAAAACTGTAAAGTATCACATGCTCAGATCATGTCTCAGATTTACCCCCCACCCCCCTTCATTACTGATTTTGGGACATTTATTTATGCCCAGTCATGTGTTTAGCCCACTGCAGATACTGTAACATGTCTGGTATCATCAGTTCATGTCTGGTACTAATGCTATAAACAACTGCTGTGTGGCCGGGTTAGCGCAGTTGGTAGAGCAGGCGCACATTTATAGAGGTTGACGGCGGCGGCCGCAGGTTTGACTCCAACCTGTGGCCCTTTGCTGCATGTCAGTCCCCCTCTCTCTCCCCTTTCATGTCTTCATCTGTGGAAATAAATGCCCAAAAAATAATCTTTAAAAATAAACAACTGCTGTGTAAACGTTGCCTTCCTGTTACACAACACCTGGCTTCTGGTGGTTTGTAGATGCTTTACAGTTACAATTACAATTAATGCTGATTCCTGACTATGTTCACTTCCCACCATGACTTACAGGTGCAGTGACACCAGCCGTATCACCATTCCTTTAATTGCTCGTTCTGCAGGGCGCGAATGACAAGCACAGAGGTGCCTCAGCATTTACTAGGACTATAGGCTCAGGTGGGCTTTCACAGCCAGTGTGATTTATGGGATAACTGGGCTGCTGTGTTTTGAAAAAAACAGCCTCTGTGGAAGAGATAACCAAGATGGATGATGCCTCCCCTCTCACAACATTCGCCTCTCGCTCCTTGCAATACTCCTGGTGTCATAGCAAAACAAAAACAAAAAAAAAAAAAAAAAAAAAAACAGTTCCAAGAAGAGTGTGTACTCAAATCTATCAGAGTGATATCTTAATCCAGCGCAGAATACAGATATAATAATCATTTAAAACCCACCGTGAACACTGTGGGAACATCCTGAGCGTGTTAACTGCTTTTGAACTTTTCTGGTCTTCCCAATGAACGGTTCGCCAACACTCCTTAAAGGCAGGGCTCACCCACTCACTACCGGGGGGTTTCCCCTTCCTGCTCAGACTCCCAGTCTGATAGCCAGAGGTCAGACAGACAGCTGCTGCTTCCTGTCTCTGGGAACCACACTGATGCTCCGGTCCCAGTCTCCATAGAGGGAGGATGGGGTTCCCCTCAGCTGGAGCCTGGAGCAGCGGCAGCAGGTGGGACTTTACAGCTCTAATACCTCCAGATATGGGCAAGGCTGTGCTTGTCTTTCGCTAGATGGTCAGAAGAGGGTAATCATGGTAACTCGTACAAACATTGGCCTGCATCCACAGGTAGGAGGTCTGCACTCTTTCTGCTTCAAAGCCTATTCATATCAACTATCATGTGAATAACAAAGGGCTTATTTTCTTCCCCAAAATCCCTCTGCAGTTGTAAGAGGTTGATTAGATGTGTCTGTGTATTTACCCTACATCACATGGAAACAGATGAAGATTATTCACCTACAAGTCACAAAAGCATGTGCACTGAGACAATGTTTCCAAAAAGCACATTAATGCTCTGGGGAGGTTGTGTGACCTTTAATGCTGCCGCTGAAGAAGACAGAAAAACAGACAAACAGATACACACCTCCTAATATTCATCTACAGCCTGATCTTTGCTTCTCCTCCGCTTAATTTTTGTCTATTTTTTCTCCAAACTCTTATCTGTTTTCCCAGTTGTTGTTTTTTGTTTTTTTTTACCAGCCTTGGGCTGCAGGTGCATTGTGGGTAATCAGACTGGTTCCCAAGCCCACAGTGACCAGACAGACCATCACTGAGTGATGAATGTGACCCAAAAGGCCAAACCGATGCAACTCCATTCTGGGACGCACACACGCATTAACAGTGCTGGGGGTTTCTTGATAAGTTTAGCAGAGCGGATAAAGCTCAGTAAACAGAGAGTAGATGAGGAAAATGTATTCCCTTTAAGGGTTAGATTTAAAAGTGCAATAAATGAGACTTCTGATCAAATTCAATTACACAAAGTAAAAGACTGACATTTTGTTTCAAAGCCAACTTCAACTTAGTGCAACAAGATTTCAATGTCAGCATAATTACAAAGACGATTGGGCAGAGACTTAAAGGGGAACTATGCAGTTTTTAATTTACCTTAAAGGTCCCATGACATGAAATTTTCAATTTATGAGGTTTTTTAACATTAATATGAGTTCCCCCAGCCTGCCTATGGTCCCCCAGTGGCTAGAAATGGTGATAGGTGTAAACCGAGCCCTGGGTATCCTGCTCTGCCTTTGAGAAAATGAAAGCTCAGATGGGCCGATCTGGAATCTTGCTCCTTAGGAGGTCATAAGGAGCAAGGTTACCTCCCCTTTCTCTGCTTTGCCCACCCAGAGAATTTGGCCCACCCATGAGAGAGAGACATCATGGCTTGCAAACAAGCAAAGTGGCAGTTGGTCAAGGCCACACCCTCACCCTCCACCTTGCTCTATAGAGCATGTACACAACCTTTAAATGTGGCTGGATTGTATTCTGTTGGCTTATGTAGATCTAGTTAATGTTTTCCTGCTACATACTGGCCTAACTATCCATAGTTTACTCTATGGGTTACACTCAAGGTGGCTGCAACTTACTCTGCATTGATTTATCAGGTAAGAGAAATTAACACTGCATTCTTTTGGTTTGGAAGTGAGATATTTGCATTTCCTTGTTGTTACTGTATTTACAGCCAGAATGATCGCTGGCAACCATTCCAGTGTTTCCTCCTACATTTTTGATAAGACATTCAGAGATGATATGAGGCCTGATAAAACATGACATTTCCCTATGATACTGTGCAAATGTAAAGCTCAGAGATTTAAGTGGGGGAAAAAATAGAAAACATCATAGAAAACAATCATTTTGGCAGCAACCAAGGCAGTAATCTGGAAAAAGTGTCTTCATTAACTATAAAGACACTGCAGTGAGCTGTGTTGCACGAATTAGTCTACTTGACTTCTATCTATTGGAAGTAGGTAGGCCTACTGTATGTGGACGGTTTCAAGACTTTTGCTCTTAGTTTAGGATGGTGTCTATAAGGTCATTACACAAAAATAGCACTCTAATCGGCGATTTCTTTATAAAATATTTGGGTTACTCATTTTTCTTTTTAAATATATGCCATTCTAGAATAAAAAGGACAGAAAAAAGCAAGTCTGATTGAATTCTAAATATTTATTTGTTGTAATAGTTGGATATAAAAGGTTACAGAGCAAGATGGCATTGTTTGGAAGATGTGTTAAAGCCTGTAAACAACAACAACAACAACAAATACTACAGTCAACACACACAGGTGATTTCAATTATTTAGCTTGATTAGACCACTGCTCAGAGTGGATGTGTTCGGATCTTGACTAATTCACATCTCCCTGACCGTCCCGTTACATGTGCTACCACTTCTTAAGGGTGGGACGACTTAGTATTTCCCAGGATACCTCCACCCCATTTTGAAATGAAATAACTGACAATACCTTCGTGAGTGTGCAGGGCCTTTATTGAGTTCAACAACCACTTTACACTGCGAGATCCAAACAATAAATAAGACTTCCATGGGACATTACCGTCAAAAACGCAGTCAGTTCTCCACACTTTATCATACATCACACTGGAAAACATCAGCAAAGTTGAGCCACATTTTCTGCAGTTTTACTGGAAAAAGGATTACTAAAGCACAATTTGGTAAACATTTCTGCTGAACACGATGGGTTTTTCAGTCGTAATGGCAACAAAATGCAGAAACAGGTGAAGTGAGACTGAGCATGTACAGGGTCAGTCTTCCTCAGTGAGACGTAAAATGAAACAGAAGACACGGCTGCGTGTAGCACAGGACCTACAGTACTTGAAATTCTAACACTTGTAGAATATCAATGTAAACGCCTAAAATCCCAATATCTGTTCTTACTGGGGAGGTCAGAAACCAGCTCGCCCCATCATCAAACAGTCTGCACACAAAAACGTGCGTGTGACTACTAGACATTAAGAACGTCTAGAGCTGTTTGTTTGATGTAGTTAACACATTAAAAAGACTGAACTGTTTTATCACGTGGAGTAAAGGAGAGTACATCATTAGAATTATGTTACAGATCACTCTACTTCTCTGTGGAGAAGGCTCTCTTCATGAGGGGGGGGGGCGTCTTCCCTGCTTCGTAGAGAGACTCGGGAGGAGGGGAGCTCAAGCAGCACCAGTCTGGGATGCGGCCTGTCTGGTTGTAGTAGTCTCGTGACACTGACCTGCTGCCCAGGATGTCCTGCAGCGCCCCGAAGATAGCACCTGTTGAGGACAGCAGAGGACAGTATGAATACAGGGAGAGCTTTCCAAATGATACGAGCGGCCATGAAGAAATATTTTTCCAAATTCTTTTCCAAAAAAAAACTGTGAAAAAGACATTATGGTTTCTGAAGTATGCTGATGCTGGAGTGTTTTTTATTTTTTATTTATTTTGCCTTTCTGGGAAAGCCTTCCGTTCAGCAGATTATAATAAATATTCAAATAAAAACTCATTATCTGACCTCCGAGCCAGGCGGTGCAGTTGGGCTTGGCAGGTGGAGCGTGTAAACGCAAGCTCTTGCTGGCCAGCACGTTGCTGTACTTGGGTTTCTCCACAAGGAGGCGTAGCTCGGCCAGCAGACGGTGCAGGAAACCCGGCAGCATGGCCGTGCCTCCGATCACCACCAGGTTCTCTGAGAGCACCTTACGTGTGTCAATGGGGCACTACAAGGAAACACAATCACACATTTTCCAAATTAGATCATTTGCATTTCATGCTTTCGTCTGTTCCTTCCACCTTGACATGACAGATTAGAGATAGATTACTATTAAAACATGTTTTCAATAGGTCATCTATGTCCACAGCCAGTGCAGTAGGAGAAAACCATGAGGCAGCAGGAGGCAGCAGTTCCGCCACTACAGGACTGCACTTTCTGGTTTTCAGGACAGGTGCGGACTCAAAGAAACTGTGATGGATGAAAGTAGCTGAAGCGGGCATTACTGCAGTGCCTTCCATGGTGATATATCAATATATAATGAGTAGAGTAGTGCACAGCTCGGGGGTTTAAACGTATTGCTGTAGCAGTTCAAGCCTGAGGCTGTGTAATGTCTGCTGCTGCTGTACCCACTGAGATTAATGAGGCTGTCCGGTGCTGACTGGATCCCCACATGGACAACAGAACCGGTCTTAGTTACATGGAATGGCCTCACTTGAGTGTCGCCATAGCAACCGCACTGAGTCAAACTGTACACTCAACTCCACGGCGAACAAAACTGAGTTGGTGCACTCCATCTGCCAAATATACTGAATGTTTACAGAAGGGTAGTCTATATCCTCGACGTTCCACTTCTGGGATTGCTCCGTTGCTGCCAGAAAATCCGCCGGATTTCACTCATTTAGGCCGGATATCTGTTGCCTTGGGCTTCCTTTGTGTTGGCATTTTAAACTCTGGTGGATTTATGAGGACTATGGTTAACCTTTTCTCAGATCTCTGCAGGGTAAATCCAGACAGCTAGCTAGACTATCTGTCCAATCTGAGTTTACTATTGCACGACTAAAACAACTTTATTTGTGATACCACCATTGGTTTAAAGAAATTGCAATAAACCAGAGCATGTATTCCTCCCATCCCCAAATGCTGTGTGGAGTAGCCAGACCCTCCTCCAGCACGCTTTGGAGGAGGGTCTGTAAAAGCGAGACTAACAGAAGGGTAATTAGGCCCAAACTGTTTCCAATGGATATCCACCACAAGGGAAGATTAGTGAGGCAAAATCCAAATAAAATAATATCAACACCAAGACACAAAAGGTGGTAAAGAGAGCCATGTAGGATCATCCTATATTACTGCAACATGCATGCTCTTAAACAGGGGAAACTTTTAAATAAATAGACATTAAAAAATTTAATTAAAAGGCGTTAAGCTTCAAATGAACTTTCCCTGCTCTACTTTCCAACGCCATACTTAAGACTCGTTTCCTGTCGAGGTTTGTTCCTGTCTCGACAAAGAAAGAATTTTGATTTACATCTCTGTGTTTTCTGTTACTTTTATACCGCATCAAGAAAGCGATTGCTCATAAACACAACATCTTGCCCTCAGACTTGACAAGACAAATAGAATGAATAACTTTTCTCTACCTTGACCAGAGCATCAAGTATCAGAGAGGCCACACTCTTCTCTTCATTGTCCTGTTCAAACAGGATCTCCATCACAGAGTCCCTGGAGGAAAAAAAGAGAGAAAATCTAATGAGTGACTATCTGATAGACATTTAAAGACAAAGAGCGGACAACAAGCAATTTAAAAAGACAAATGTATGTATTGTCCCACAGATAGACGGTACAGCAATGAGACAAACCAAGAATCGAAGCTTCTCATTTTACAGAAGGACCTTCTACCGTGACAAAGGGAAACATGACTAAAAATAAGAATACAAAAACCCATGGAAATACCTCAAGTTGAAAGACGTTGGAGTTTACAACAACAACAAAAAGAACCAAATATCTGGGCCTGTCTCACTTGAAGGCACAAGCAGATACAAAAAGCATCATTTGATGAACTACCTGATTGATCCTTTGACGTGCAAGATTTTCTCACCATCCAGAGGGTAATCAACATCTGGAGGCGGGGCTGGACGCTGCAAACACATTCACAAGAAGGGAGAATTGTAAATGAACCTACGGCAATGCAATATTCAAACATTTGTTTACATATACAAACAACATGGCACTTACTTCAGCTGCACCGTCCAGGTTAAATTTGGCTTCCTGGATCTGGAGGCCTCTCTGCAGGTCACTGACAAAGCATGTTCTGACTGCAGGAAACAAAATTAATGAGCAGACGTCCAAACTAAAAGACATATTTATAACTAAGGATGAACATCGTTTGAAAGCCATGTCTCTCTTTCTCATGGATGGGCCAAATTCTCTGGGCGGGCAAAGCAGAGAAAGGGGAGGTAACCTTGCTCCTTATGACCTCATAACATGACATAACAGATCGGCCCATCTGAGCTTTCATTTTCTCAAAGGCAGAGCAGGATACCCAGGGCTCGGTTTACACCTATCACCATTTCTAGCCACTGGGGGACCATAGACAGGCTGGGGGAACGCATATTAATGTTAAAAAACCTCATAAAGTGAAATTTTCATGCCATGGGAACTTTAACTGACATGGGCTATTTTGCAGCACACACCGAGTAAATTACATATCTGCAGCATTATGAAACACACAACAGTTTTCAGCTAGGATAATATTCCAGTGGATGGATGGTTAACGAAGGAAGCAAACAGTCTCAATAGAAGTTTGGATTTTTTTTTTGTGTTGTTTTCTTTGGGGAATGCTGCCTTTTGAAGGGAATAATTAAATTCTTCAAACTCCATCAAAGCTACCCTTGATATCCTCCACAGTCTCCTCTGGGATGGTCCCTGAAGAAAAGATGAAAAACACACATAAAACAAGTGAAACTTAATTTTTTATTGATTGCCGTGCTCACAAGTCAGCCATTTCTCTTATTTCACTTCCAAATTAGATTTATAATGAGGCGGAATCAGCGTTTGGGGGAATGTGTGAGCTGAGCAAAGGACGAGTGTCAAAAAGGATGTAAAATAAACACAGGTTCCACTACTGTTAATTAACAAATCCTTTATGGACTTCAGATTTGTGGGCATTAATTTCTCTCTGTGACTCGTGCACAGTGTAAAGGGTTGATTACGGAGATCTCAGCCCCTCTGTGCTTACTGCAGAAGTGCAGTTCATTCAACAGTCAAGCGGCTGGCTGTCTTAATTATTGATGTAGAAGTGTAGCTTCTCTAACTCCGCTGCAGCTGTGGTTCTCACAGCTCAACACAACGCTTCAGTTTCCTCCATCAAGAAAAAGTGTGGAGAGAAAACTCTAAAATAGACTGTATGCATATGTATAATTCACAAATTGAGAATGGGTTTCACTCCAATGTCACACAGAAACAAGTTCTTCCTATGAATAGTAAATGACGCATAACAGGTCAAAGTCATTGTGTTTTTCTGCACTGTAAAACTAATCATCAGTCCATGTCAGTTTATCCATTCAAAAAGACAAAAGTTATGTTCCTGTAATTACCAATGGCAGCTGGTACACTCTGCCCAGTGGTGGTGTCGGTGTCCACAGTGCACTGTTCCACAAGAAGTCCATCTAATTCTCTAGAAGAAATACAGACACATGCTGTTAAGGTAGGAAACAAGCACATCTGAAAATAAAAATGGTTCCATTTTACAGTCACAAGATTTGCAATCAACACGGAACAAAGTGTAAAAATAGTAGTGTTCTTTCCACAGACAAGTGTGCACAAAATAGCACAACAACATGCAAAGTCACACACTCCTCTGGAATCTGTTAGAGCTACTTACTTATGAATGGCTTTCCCTCCCAAAGGCAAAGCCTCCCAAGCTGGAAGAATAGGAGTGCACTCATAAACCTGATTTTACAGTTAAGGTATTAGCATATAAAGTTCATACACAATACAATAAACCTTCTTTCATGTACACGTTCAGAAATATCATAGAGGCTAAATGTGTCCTGGACCACTCTCTCGACTGAACAAACAGAGATTAAACTCATACCAATCTTCTTTCCTGATTCTGGGTAAGAAAGCAAACAAATCCATTACCTAACCAGTTGGAGTGTACCTTTAGTGGTCAACGACTCCAAGATGAGATGAAAAAGGATACAGGTAGCACCAGCGTCTCTGTGTGGCCACAGTCCATCACCAGAGCCGAGTTGATTCCCAAAGTCATGATGGCCATGAGGTGGCTTGGAGCAAACAACACAGAGGGCACCTGGGAAACACCATCAAAGAATAACACTTAAAACATGGGGCATGTAGGCTGAGTCCTTTGCAGCGGCCCGGGTTCGAAATCGAATCCGACCTGCGGCCCTTTGCTGCATGTCATCCCCCATCTCTCTCCCACCTTTCCTGGTTACCCACGGTCACTCTGAAATAAAAGGTAAAAAAGCCCCCCCAAAAAAATAAAATAACACACACACACACACACACACACACACACACACACACACACACACTTACTATCAAGGTTGTCAGTAAAGTTAAAAAGAATTTACTGCAGGACTTTCTTTACTGCAGTCACACTGAGGTCCCTATACTTTTCAAATTGATGGGGAAATCACATTTTGGAGCACAAAATAAGTATATTTAAATAAGTACATCATGTGACACACAGGTTCCACATTAACACTTTTTTCCTAACATTTCTACAGCTATAAAACACCTCTCTGGTTGGTTTTCATACCTCAAACTGTTTAAAGAAAACCTTGGTGAGTGTCTCCCTGAAGTGAGACGGGCAGAGGATGGACTCGATGATGACCACCCTTCTGTCGCGAGGATTCACCAGCAGGTGCCTGATTGAGACAAATGGGAAGACAAACTTTGATTTGATGAGGCTGGACCACTCCATTTTTCATCTAAAAGCAGTATACTGGATTTTATTTATAAAGGATGTTAAACACTTAGAATGAATAACTAATGCAGCAGAGTCTCACCTGAAGTACAGTAAATGGATAAACTCTTTGAGGATGACATAAAGCTCTTCTGTATTGATGTTGTACTGAACCACTTTGATGGCCTGAAAGCGAGACACCAAATTAAGATATATTTAGCAATTTCCAAACATCCTTCCAAATGATTACACTCAGCAAATCACAGCGGTGTCTCACCTGCTGCTGTCCCGGTTTCCGGATCTCGCTCGGAATTATGAACCTGGGCCCCGTTTCCCCTGCAAAGCCGCATCTGTAAGAAACGGAAACTATCAGCTGAGCTGCATGAGGCCTGTGCAGAAAAGATTGATAATTGTTTAATAATATAACTAGCAAGAATAATGCAATCAGTAACCTTTTTAGGCTTCTACACATCGTAGAACACAAGCAAAACTGCATACAAAGACTTGACTCAAAGGGCTGTATAATCATTATATGAAATAGCAAAAATCCTTTTAGTGTGTTGCATATAAACAAAATAACAGCGCAGATCTGTGTCAAATGTGTTTAGAGAGTAACAGTAGACAAAGAAATCATTATTAAAAGAGAACAGTCCTCTTGATCTGCATGTGACTTGCCTCAGGACAGTTTCTCATCTTTATAACATAATAAATGTGCCTAAAATCACAGCAAGATAACATGGATTATGTAGCACTTAAGCCATATACACTTCCAACGAAATATAATAAGAATTGTAGCATTTTAGGTAACTCTCCAGTAACAAGCGTATTGTAAATAGAGATGTTACTGGTATCGGCTCCGATATTGCATAAAACGCTGGTATCGGTATCGGGAAGTACTGGAGTTTATGCACCAATCCGATACCACGTAATAAAGCCCTAAAGAAAATCTACATTAAAGTAGTTTATTTATGTTCTTTTTCCGTTATAACTGACTGTCAAACTGGAGAATAAAAGAAAGTTCTGGGGCATTCATTGTTTGTGTTTGTTCATGTTTCACAAAGAGTTTAACCTGAGCCAGACCGACAACAAAGATAGAAATCATATCACATCCATACAGAGATAGTAGTATACAGCTGTTAAAACATAATGAAATATATGACACTCTGGTATCGGATCGGTACTCGGTGTCGGCCGATACGCAAGTTCAGGTATCGGAATCGGTATCGGGAAGCAAAAAAGTGGTATCGGGCCATCTCTAATTGTAAATACCCTAAATGCCATGAATGTATTGGAAGATGTGTAAAATATAATGGTAGGTGAAGTAACTTTTAGTATCAGACAGCTATCAGATTACTAGGTGCTTAACAAAACTCAATAGCAGTCAACATGGGGTTAGTATTTGGCTCACAACGGACAAATGACAAGAAGCTTGTCTGGACTGATGAAGCCAAATTTAGACGTGTTGTTTACGTGGTCAATTAGCTAGCTAGCTAGCTAGCTAGCTACATCTAATGTAATCCAATTTCCACCAACATAATAAAAAGCTTCTCAATACCTAGCTAGATGTCTGGCTAGCTACATTATTTTAACAAAGGTTAGCAACAGCATTAAATGGGCTCAATGTCGGAAGTTGACCCAAATACGAAAATGTAGGGTGTTGAAAAACTGGCAATGCAGCGGACTATAAGAGGCTATTGGCGTCCAGTA
Organism: Perca flavescens; assembly: GCF_004354835.1. NCBI lineage: Eukaryota > Metazoa > Chordata > Actinopteri > Perciformes > Percidae > Perca > Perca flavescens. The sequence goes on from NC_041348.1 coordinate 13,319,973, forward strand.
CGGTTGTCTTTCGTTACTTATTGGATTTTATCTTAGCTTTAATTTGGCATTAGCTAGCTAGCTAACACAAGCTAAACACTGACATGTCTAACGTCTGTTAACATTGACTGACCGACTTTCTAGCTAACGATACAGAATTTACTACCGGTATACAATTATGTATCATGTGTTTTTTATTTGACCTAGCTAAAGTGCCAAGACACGGGAAGTTAGTTCAGAAAAATATAAACATTAGCTAGCTATGTTAACAAGGCGTGCCAACGGCTGGTAACGTTACTCACTTTGTGTATGCTGCTCCTAAGTCAATAACGATCGCAGTCTTCTCTCCTCCACTTCCCAACCCATCAAATAAGGGCATTTTATTATTGGAATGAAGAATGTCAGTGCTTAGCGTTGACCGTCGCAAATTTGCATCGTATCGATCAAAAGGATGAAAAAAACACTGTTGTCTTCCGGTTGGATTGGGTTGGGTCTTCAGAAACGCGATGACGTCACATCGATTGCCTGATCAAAATATGCTCAAAATGATGAAAACTTTGTTTTCACCAAATACGTTTCAGATGAATCAATCAAATGCAGACTTTTAAGATACAAAAAGTAAAACATTAATAAACTTTAGAAATAGCCTTCAATTACAGACAAGTTCAAAGTACATTTTCTATCAGCTTACATAATTGTATTATTTCCATCCATAAATTGGCGATATTGTGATGTGTTATGTTGTGTAGCTATTGTATTAGGCCTATGTCTTCTTTAAAGCATTGAAAAAACTGTCATTAAAGCAAAGACTATTGTTAAAGCTGTAATAATAAATTATTATAAAGGGTTAAAAAAAGTTTCTTAAAAAGTTCTAACAATTGTCCCACTATTGACAATACACAGATGTAGCCTAACCCTGGATGATGATGATGAACCTCACTGGACCACCACAGGGGGTCACTGGAACAGTTTTCTGTGTATCCAAACTCTAAGCCTACTCAATTTTACTAATACTGTACCTCTGTCCCCACAGGATTCTCTGGTGGAAATACTAGCAAATCATCATACCATTTTTAATACAATTACCATAACACATTCCAATATCATTAACTGTATTTCACTCAATTTCGCACTAGTATTTCATGCTCATACATGCACCTGCTTTTGCTGTGCTATTTTAGATTAACTGTGCTAATTGAAAGGGCCAGGGTAGTCATACAGAAATAAATCTCGGGTTAAAAAAAAAAAGATTTATTTTTAGCACAACAGCATATTTGCTCACAATATAAAGAGCATTAAGAATATGTTTGCATTATGCATTAAGCTTATTTTAAACCTAGCAATCTGTTCATTTAAAAAAAACAACGTGTAATATAAAGTTGTCTTCTTGGCCTCCGCTGCTCTCTTTAAGTAGCTGGCGACCTTTATATTGGGGGGTAAGGAGCTGTCCTTTCAGCACCACCAGGAGCCTCATATAACCCTTATGGGAAAAACAATAAACAAATTAATTGTAGATTATGCAACAGGAAGTAGATGCATTCGATGGCAATAGCGCAGTTATCATAAAGCAGATGTCAACGCCGTCTGTTTGCATAAATCCTGCCGATTTGAAGCATTTGGTGGCAGCACTTCTGAAGCAGCAGGCGCACATACGTAGAGAAGACTGAGACTTTCAGTCAGTGACGCCGAGCTGCACAACAACAAGCCTCTCCTTCAGCCTGCTTTCCACACTTGACTATCCTCAATTTGTGTCCATGCAAACAGCATTTTTTTCTTTTCTTTTTTTTTTGCACACTGCAAAGAGAACTCCGCATCCCAGGCACAGCGATCCGTCATGAACTCTGGAAGGTATATTATTTTTACGCGACTTGAATTGTGATGTGCATTTCGCTCTCATTGCCAGAATATGATGGGTGATGCGATTTTAAGGGAATGCATTGTAGTCTCTGTGAGGCTACGATTAGCTCCAGTATTCAACACCGCAGCGTGAATTTGTTTACAGTCCAAATGCTCGAGCCATTATGTTGTCAGGTGTGGATTGCGCGAGTATTCCGGCTGCTCACTGTGTTGATCCCAGGGGAGGTGCGCTGACAGAGAACAGGGCTGTATTGTGACATTGTTGGACATCATCGGGGCTGGATGATGATTTCTCTCAGACGGTGGTCTGACTCAGGCAATATGAAAGGGTGTCACCCTGTAAACACCAGACGTGTCCGCAGGGATTGATTATTAGGTTGATTGTTGCTGTCAAATCATGTAAAGCAACACATGCGCTGTGCATAGTTGTTTGCTGTGTTTCTAATCCGATGTAGCATTTTATAATGTGCTTTTGACAATTGCCCTCTTTTCAGAGAGAATCAGGTATGTTTCATTTTACATGGATCAAAATCTGTAGAGGATCCTATAGAGGATGGAAAAAACTGGTGCTATTTATAGGTGAAGTGCGGAGGGGTGCTAAGGATTGCTGTGTCAGATTCCCTCCCTCTCTCTCTCTCTGTTTGTCACTCTCCTTCTGTCTGTGTGTGTGTGTGTGTGTGTGTGTGCCCAGCATTGCTTTCAAATACACAATGAACAGAAGAGATGAAAAGGAATTTCACCCGAATAATTCAAAAACGGTGCTACGAACAGCATCAAAGCAAAGGCAGGCAGACATGGCCAGTTAATCCTGTTCTCTGTGGTTATTACAGGCTATATGATTTTCTAAAAATGAAATACACTTTGCATTCCGACCCTTTCATCTGCAGGTTCACACGTTTGTAATGTGCCCTGTCACCTATCTTCCTCCACACACACCGCCACCTCTGCTGCTTTTTCTCTCCGTCCACATGTCTGCTGCTTGGTGGCAAAGCGTTGAAGTTGCAGGCAGGGACTGTTCACACCTCAGTTAAGCCTATTAGCATTTATCATTTGTGTCCACTCTCAGCAGACACTGAGACGAGACAGAGATGCTGATGTCTGGGATGCTCCATCGCCTCCTCCTGGCTGGGACCTGTCTCTGTGTCTATGGAGCCCCTGTCCACCTCCCAAACTTCACCCCCACACAGGACAGCGACTGTGACGGGCGGTGTGCCGGCTCAGTGACAACTGTTGGGTCAACGCACACTACAGATGTAAAATCTGACACCTCAGATACAGAACATGTGACTGGCCTGCTATTGAATACAGGTGTAGAAGGAGGGGCTGGCCCACTTGGACGTCCTGAGGGGATAGCTCCAGTGACGCAGACCGAAAATTGGGACAGCCTTGATGGAAGATCTGGGTCGAGTGTTGCTGGCGGAGAGGCATGGAGCCAAAGGAGCGGGGTAAAGAAGGTCGGGAGCTTATCAGAGATGGGAGACGCTCAGTCAGAGTCAGCTTCAGTGCTGTCTGTTGATCCAGAAGATAAGGAGGACATACCTGTCATCAAGCCTGCGTTAAGTCCCACACGTGGGAGAAAGCAGTTGGACACAGCCGTGAGTACCGCAGGGTTTACTCCAGATGGATTTTCAGCCTCCTCAAGAGTGCCACCACAGCTGAGCATCACCGCCAGGGAGGGCAAAGACCAAGGTGAGGAAGACCGAGCAAAACTGGCTGGTTATGGTGATTCTCTCCGGGATAAAGATCCAGAAACAAGCTTGCCATCCTCTACAGAAACTCCAAATACTGGAGAATGGATCCAAAAACTGACCTCCCACAGTCCCACCCTTCCCTCGGTCTTTCTCTCCCCTCTGACCTTCACGCATTTGCCAATTTGGGGCCATGATGGAGCTACAATATCCTCCCTCACAGACCCTTTGTTACCTGAAATCGGACTAAACCTGATGCCCAGAGAGGATGGACCAGAAAGTCTGTGGACTGAGGCGGCGAGGCCCGGTGGTGGTAAGTCAGAAAGACTGAAAAGCATATTAATGTTGATGGAAAATAGAAACTTAAGACACACAAAATCCCTGGTGTGAGGTAATGCTCTGCAGTCTGTGTCACCCTATAAGACTCCATTCCACAACAAGCTTTATTTTCTGGCTTGCTAGAGTTTTCAGGGTTTCAAGAGGCTTCATTAAAAAGTGAGGCGGAAATGAAAACGACACGTCTAGCGGCAGAGATTGCCTTTGATGATTGGCAAAGAAAGGCGCCCGCTTTTCCACACTCCACTTTGAACCCCAGCTGGGACCCGTGGCAGTCTAATTACTTTCTATTCCTGACTCGAGCCTGAAAAAGAAAAAAAAAAAATAGAGAACACACACAACTGCTTGGAAAGGTCTGGTGGCAGGGTGTGTTATACAAGTCTTCAGAGGATTCAACCCCTCTTTCTCTCTATCTATATACCCCCTCAAACCTCCTCTCTTTCTTTCCCACCCTTCCCACTCCCCATCCAGACCATTGTGAAGACACAGGCAGGTTATTATTCAGTGAAGCAGGACAGGGAAATAGATTAAAGGAGTCTGCCTGAGCCAATATGTGTTCCTGCCGTCAATTTGGGGATTGTCTGTTTGGTGAAGCTTCCTCCCAACAGAAAGAAAGCTGAAAAAAACCCTCAATTCCCAAAACAGTATTATGTAAAAGGATTGCGGTCTTTATAAGCATTATTCAGCCTATTTTAGAAATGCTTTGGACTAAAGGAAATGCCTGAGAGATATGCAGTGGCAGCTTCTCCTGTGACAGCCGCCTCTGTGATCGCCTCTTATCTAAGAAAAGAACCATTTTTCAAGCATTCCTTCTTTCATGTGTCTTAGCTGCACTGTGAACTCGCCTCTGAGAGAGTGCAAGTGCTTTAAATGAATGTCCAAAGAGGTTCCTCCTTCAAAAAGCTGCATTCTGTCATAAATACTCCAATGCTATCCTGAATACAGTTTCAGCAGAGATTCATTTGCCCTAGTTTACACTGAACTGAGCACCATCAGAACAACATCCTTTTTAGACTGCAGTATTTTAATGACTTTTACCACAATGTCCAAACAAGTCTGCCCTTTGCAAATTGAATACCGTGCTGCATACCCTGACCCCCATTCTGTCTCTGTGCTCGCGTTGACACAATTACAGCGGACACCGTGGTCCCGCCATCTCAGGATGAAGCCACAGAGGGCACCATGTCGTCAGAGGCTCTCCCTCTCATCTTTGAGCCTTTCGAAGATGTCACACCGGAGGGGGCAGCAGCAGAGGCAGTGGCAGCGGTCACGCTGGTGCCCGGCAGCGCTCCGCCTCCTGCTGCCATGGCGACTCGAGAAATGCCTCAGTCAGAGGTGGATCTGGACCAGCTGGTCACGGTGGAGACAGACAGCGACGGTCCCTCGCATGCCCCAGCCCTGCTGATGCCAGACTGGACGATACCTTGGCAGACGTCTGGCGGGGAGCTCCTGGAGCCAATCAGCTCCTTAGGTCCATCGGTTTCACAGCAGCAAGCGGCGACTGAGCCGGAGGATCACTCTGAGAGAGGTGAAGTGGCAGAACCAGAGTCAGTCAATGACTCTCAATGTCAACATAACGCTCTGTGGAACAATGACTTTCATGTACCATAATGCTGTTTTGGCATGATTAAGCCTTTTTTTTCCTACAAGCCACATATATTTACTGCCAGCCATTTTTCAAAGCATAGGGGTCATAATTAATAAGTGTGATGGAGCTACCAATTTCAAGAAGATAATTAGTTTACTGTAGCCTATGCTAAATTTGTATGAGAAAACACATTTAAAACTCCAGTTTGAAAGTAGAATTATGGTGTCACAGTACATCATGATGGTGTGGCAACATTCTTCTATTAAGAAAAGTACCACGCACCAGTCATAGTTTGATAAAAAGATGTTTTCCCTCCAGGCAGCCTCGGTTTGGATTTAATGTCACTTCAGCATTAATGTCAACTTGTAGAGACTTGAAGGTTGCTTGAGAACGAATCCATCTGACATTTATGTTTTAAGTTTCTTAAATCACTGAAACACAACATAAGTTCACCCAAAGTCTAGATAGCCATTTTGTCCTTGGAGACACATTATTAGATGTTAAAATGAGTTGTGAGTTGCAGCTGCAGTTGTGCACACCGTGTGTAAAAACCTCCACTGCTCTTGCTGTCTCCTTGGGCCATGCGATTTGCTACGTGCAGGTGCCGCTAGGACGCCAAACCGTGAAGAGAACTTGCCCACCATTGGCCCCTCCTTCTCATCCTTCCAGCATTCTGTGACAACGGTAACCATGGCAACCCATCACCCGGCACACAGATCCAGATCAGGGTTGGAGCAGATGGAGTCTGAGGGTAAGACGAATTTTATCGCCAAATGAAAAAAAAAAACGATTTTAATGAAAAAAAAAAAAATGTATTCATAAACGTGACCTTTCCTTCTTGGCTGCTGAGTACCAGTTTGATTCGGTTCCCAACAGAGGAGCCAGATGAAGATGAGGAGGATGAGAACTCGGAGGAATCGGTGGAGGATGAGAGCGAGGAGGACCTGACAGAAACACCTAAAACATTCTCAACGCAGCCTCCGTACAGCCCCATCCCTCCACCTCCTGTCTGGGTTCAACGCAACCAGGGGCTGAGTATGAGGACTCAATCATCTTTTTATAAGTCTTGGAATTTAACATAATGAATCTAATGCTCATACCATCACTTGCCGTCATCATGAAAGAAACCAGAAACATTTAAACCACTACCAGTATGAGAGAGAAATAGTTAAATCTGTGGCTCTTTTCTTCCAGTGCGGAGCTGGGTGGAGCTGATCAGAGAAAAGGTAAAACTGCCCCCTGCTGCCCTTCAAAAATCTTGGTTGTCCATCAAAAAATGTCAAGTTTCCTTCACTCCCTTATGTTATAGAGAAAACTGGCAATAATCAGGGCGCATGGCCAGCTCACCTGGTAGAGCGCGCTCCCATATGCAGAGGCCCAGTCCTCGACGCAGCGGCCGGGGGTTCGGTTCCGACCTGCTGCCCTATGCTGCATGTCATTCCCCCTCTCTCTCCCCTTTCATGTCTAAGATGTCCTGTCAAAAATAAAACTGTCAATAATCTCTTTTTCTATAGTCTCATCTGTAAGGCTGCATAAATCATCTTTCTTCATCCAGGCAAATTACCACCGGTATTTGTGATCATTTGGAGTATAAGAAAGATTACTTGGATTAAATTTATTTTTATGACACTGCTCCGTTGAGACCTCTGTGTTTTCCCCCTCGTCAGGCGGGTTATGTGTCTGGGATGTTGGCCCCTGTGGGCATTGGCATCACTGGGGCCCTGCTGATCGTTGGCGCCCTCTACAGCATCAGGATGATTCACCGCAAGAGGAGGAACAGCTTCAAACACCAGAGGAGGAAGGTCAGGCAGCCAGAGGTCAATAACCCAGTTGTATTCATCACTTATTACTTATCACACTTGTTCTTGAGGATCAATCTTGTATGGAGTATTACAGTAAGTTTATACTTCCTCCCCAGCAACCGCGAGAGCCCGGGACCAGCCGTCAGGACCAGGCCATGCTGCTGGCCGACAGCTCCGAGGATGAGTTCTGATGAGACCCTTTAAGGCTCCTTTTGTCAGTGACCAACGGCTGACGCTCCTGTAAAGGAGGGTCGGATAACACCCCCATCGCTATGACTACCGCATCTCCAATCACCCTGGGCTGTTTGGCTATGACTCATCTGATCCACAGAGTGCGACTGAGAATAGGACACAATTTGCACAAAGGTCTGCTTTGTATACCCTCCTTTCTAAAAAGTACCAATGTGAGCACTTTTCTGAATGTTGTCAGGTGACTCTAATGGCTTGGCAGGGCTGGCGTCATACACTTTGACATAAAAACTGATATTAATGCTAGTTAAAAAAATAAAATAAAGCATTAGCAGGGTATTGGCAGGTTGAGTGTGTTGCTGGTAAACTGTTGGAGTTGAGGGGGAAAATGTGGACCAGCAGGCGTTCTGTCAAGTAATAAAAAAGGGCTGTAGAAGAGTTACATCAATGTAAATATACAGTATGTACTGTATATGTAGCTGGCTTGGGGTCAGTCATTTTAATGTAAATAAAGTTGTATTTCTTGCTATACATTTAGGATATTTAAAGGAATTGTTCAACATTTTGGGAAATACGCTTATTCGCTTTTTTTGCAGAGAGTTAAAGAGATTATCTTCTCGTCTAACTCTCTACATGAAATTGGAAAAGCGCGTTTCCCAAAAATGCTGAACTATTCCCTTAAAGCAAGATTTCCTCACATTTCAGAAACCTTCACATACAATTCAACTAATGCTTCGTTTAAATGTGAATTTTGTGGAAATGTAAATGTTTTATTCAAAGGCATTTGTTCATAAAAGTTCCTGTGAGACGCACATACAAAATACCATAATCCTACAAAAGTATGTAGCATAAAACAGATTTTGATGTACAATATAACTCTTAATAGGAATTCATTCTTTTGCCACTTGAAGTGCATGACTACGAAGTCTATTCCCACTACTAAGACTATACACAGGCCCGCTGCAGAGACTTATTTCTGATGAATGCAGGGTTTACGTTGGCTGAAAAAGCACAAACATTGAAGACAAGTTCATATTTTCACAAGTTGAAATTTCACATTTTTCGTGTCTTTTGTGTGTTAATCTGGTTAAAACCAGGGCAGAATAAAGCAAACGTTTTGGCCAACACGTCCGGCCCAATGTCACATTGCTGAGATGTAATATGTAGTCCAATCAAGTCCTTACGTTTTGAGGAAGAGTCATTTCATAAAATCTGTAGTTGAGACAAATAAGATGCAAGAAATATTTGAACACTACTCATTTGAGCCATGTCTGTAACACCACGCAAAGTATAGTCTTTTGTTTAAAGAAAATATATTTTCTGTAACTTCATCGCCATCTGATACAGAAATGTACTGCCTGTTTATATGCAATAATACTGTTTTAGGGTAAGTGTAATGTAAAATAGGACACTTTTGTCTCTTTATGTAGATATGAAACATGTGATCTAATAAACAATTCTTTAACATGTCTGATTGGGACACTTTCTTAATATTACAGCTTAAGTGTGCATTATGTTCGAAATGAAAACCACTCCAGACAGTAGACAAGATAACCCAGTTTACAACATTAAAAAAATCAAATAATTTATTTCTGTGTTCTTTTTCCACATTAAATAAAAGCTTTCGGACATTTCCAGATCAAAATCAAGAGAGGGGACAGGGAAAACAGAAATCGGACATGCAGAAAAACCTTTTGCTCTCCCCTTTGCACACTTTGTGGATGGCGGCGGTGGAGGCCAACCCCATGAAAAGACTGCAGGAAGCCCCTGTGGTTGGTTGTAGGGACCACAGCTTTTTACGGTGCAGCACGACAGCCAAGACAAACACTGTTTATTTGACCAGCAAACTGGTTTCTGGGGGAATTTAAAATTGTTAACACTAGAAACGTGGGATGGCAGATGTCACCCCAGCTGAGGACAGAGAAGTGGGGAGTGCGATGGTTACCTGGATAGCACAGAGGGACGTTCAGGAAGAAAGAGGGGGGGGATGAAACTGCATCTGACATCTGTGAACACTGAACTGGCATGTCAAGTCAGAACTTATTACAAATGCATTGTCAGAGAGATAGAGAGCTGGCTAAAACAAGACCACAGGCCATGGCTATGAACTGATATCGATGACGAAGCCCTTCAGTCTGTGATCATGAGCTAAACGGAGCCCTTTAGCTCTTTGTGACAGGCTGTAATGCCCGTATGGAACTGCCAGAGTTTCACAGGACTACCAAAAAAAAAAAAAAAAAAAAAAAAAAAAAAAGACAGAAAATAACAGACACTTTTCCTTCAAAATCTAAAACACGTCTTTATGCCGACAGCTGGTTTGAAAGAACGAGTAATGTTCATTTTGTAAGGGGTTGCCTATCCTGTCCTTTCATCCATCAGTAGTCACTGTATAAAACAAAACCAAAAAAAAAAAATATATAAAAAAGGAACAGAGAGGGGACACAAGAGGACAGATGTTTTCAAACCTCCAAAATAAACTAGGAGTTTACAAGGGGGGGTAATTGAAATCGAAACAGTGTCAGATGAGCAGTAAAGATAATAGTTGGCGTTCAGGGTCTAGAGCGTCTGTATGCCCACTATGAAGCGCTCATAATTCTCGTTACACCTCTGGATGGGCTTAAGTAGCACAGAAATTAAAATTAAAACCAAATCTAATAAATCAACCCAAACTGCCCCCTTCCCAACAGATGATTCACAAAAAAAAAAAAAAAATACATTATCTCAATATAGCCGAGGAATAGAACAACACTCTTATACAAATCTGAAAAAAAAAAAAAAAGGTCATCTGATCACCATTGTTCTAAATGCACACAGACACAGATGTACATACACAGGCTGTTACGAGGGAGGCAACTCTGTAAATCTCTACTCTCCCCTTCCGCCCTGGGCTCCTGGGATAAAAGATCTCAGCTGGACTGCTGTACGGGGAAATAAAGCCAAAACATCAACGAGGTCCTGTAGTGTTATTAATGGAGACTAGCTCATCAGTCCTTAAATCATTAAAACGTTTGACTTCCATGAATGTTTGCTGGAGTCTTTTATTTGTTCTGTGGTCAATATTCTGTAGCAGAATTGACTCTGCTTGTGCCACATGGCAGTGTCTCGCAGTGCTTTCTACTCTGAATACTGGAGGCAGGATATGAGCATGCAGAAGTCCCAATTGGATAATTTGAAGTTTAGTTAAAAATTGCATGAACAACCTGTGATCTCGGTTGTTTTCCCAGTTTGATGTTGAAAGATCAACGCTGAGTTAGGGGTTATTTTCCACATCAACTATCAACCAAACTGTCTCCTGCCTTTTTCGATCACAGCACTAACTCGAATCCTGGATAGCTTTAAGAAAAGTGTGTGATTTGTTCCTTCTTGTTGTCCGCATAAAGGCTAGAACAAAACACAGCACCTCAAAGGCTAGGATTTTCCTGTGCGGGTGCCTCTAAATAGAGAAATAGAAGTCTAACAGATCCACACCATTGTCAAAATAACAGGACACACACGGGCACATTCATACGTAAACACACACAGCAGCAATTTCCAAAGAAGTGCATCTGACCTTTGTTCATGTTACTTTGAAAAAGGAAAGAAAAAAAAACGGTTGAAGCAAACATTCTTTGCCATAATAAGTGTGGACTGGAACATGTTGGAGATCTTAAAATGTTAGCGAGGTTGGTTGTGCATCGAGTTAGGGCACCTGGGAAGTGCATTGTGGACTCAGCCGGCTTATGAGCAGCGTGAGGTTATACAGGTGTATATTAGAAGATCTTAAAGAACTGAAAGCAAACAAAAGAATAAAATATAATATGCTAAGAATACTTGTCTATTTGCCTTTTTGTTTTACACACACACACACACACACACACACACACACACACACACACTCTTGTGGCTGAGAGCGCTGATGGTTTGAGTGGCACAAGGAGAAACAGACGAATAATCTAAAAAAAAAAAAAAAAAAAAAAAAAAAGGAGTAAACTGAGACGGCTAGGACACATCTGACCACACCATCATTGGCAAGGAGTCTCTTTAAAAGAGTCAATGTCCTCCTTTTTGGGGGAATTTTGCAGTGGCTGGCAGTGCACTCAGGGGGGAAAACCAAGTTCTGATCTGCAATAATAGGAAGAAAAGAAATTCAAGTCCTCACCCATACTGTCAGGGTTTGATGGTGAGAGATTTAGTGAAGGACACTGAAGCAAAAAAGGGTGGCAGATCCACCAGTGGGGCATGGTTCAGGTGCTAATGGAGTGATGCGTTTTCGATCACCTGCTCTGCACCAACATGCTTCCACCGAACACAGGAAGGGGGTTTCGGAGGGGGTTTGCCCCTCAGACTGGGTTAATCAACACACACGCTTCACTCTTTCCCCCGCACTCACATTAAAATAAAAAGCATGCATATCTTTACAGGCTTCAGTCCAGGAGGATGAGGCAGGTGATGGAAACAGCAGCAGGGGAGCTGCGGCGCCACTCGACAGGATTGGAAACACAAACATACAAACAGTACGCACAATTCCAACCAAGCATGACCTCGCACAGTCACTTGCTCACAGTGAAACCACCCACGCCACGTACACATGCACACAAAAACAAGCCAAAAACAAAAGATAAGAACATGAGGCGTTACAAACACACAGTCATACTATAGCTTTTTCCATCCCCACATCCAACTCACAAGGTTAAAAAAGAAACACAAAAATAAACAAATATTGTCTTCCCAGTCTGTGTTTTTTTTTTTTTTTTCTTCACTGCCCCGCTTCCTTGTTTCACGCGTTGTTGGTTTTCATCAAGTCGGTTTTTTTTCCCCCCGTGTTCTGCAGGAGGATTTGGTGTGGCGCCGTGTCCTCTGGGGTTTCGGACGCACGTTCTCACTTAAGCTGCCTCACACCTAACGTCCCGGTTCAATGTGGGTGCACCCTCACTCGCCCGCCCCCCCACTTCCCCCACACACACACTCCTCGTCGCAGACAGTATCAGGGGCGCCTTCATGAGAACATCAGGTGGGATGTCAGTTTGTTTCTGCCTAAACAACAGTTGTTTAGAGGTCAGGGACAAAAAGAGGGTGTGTTTGCGTGTCTATGCATCCCTATATGCATACTCCTTATGTTTGTACACGTGTGTGTGTGTGTGTGTGTATATGTGTGTGTGAGTGTGTATATATATAAAAGTGAAATGACCAGGGCAGAGCTGAGGCTGTCAAGCCGATAGCGTACAAAGTGAACAGCACCTGCTGTCCGTCTTCCCCGTCCCCTCTTCTTTCCTCTAGCGGAGCCACAGTTTGAGCCGCAGCGCATCCACTCCGTTTAGGTAGTATCTGAACAGCCGCTTGTCTCTGACAAAACCCAAGTTCTCGTACAGCTTCAGGGCTGATTTGTTGGTGATTTCAGTCTCCAGTACAACCTGGGGACACACAGATGGCCATGTCAGTGCATTGTTTCATACATGAGTGGTCTGACTGATGCAGCGTGGTAGAAAAGATATAGTTGCAATTAGGACTGTCAAAATTAACGCGTTCATTTTTTAATATTTAACTCGTTAAAAAAAATTTACGAAATTAACGCAGCTGTGTTTGTTTACTTCATGTGGCGGCTGAGAAACGTAATACGTCTCCATAACAACAGGCGGCGCTACTCTGTATTGTTGCCCAAGTAATGAAAACCGGCAGCTGATTGGACGAACGCGTCACATGGGTTTGTTTTCTCCGGAAATCCAAAGCCAGACTGTCATGGCGGCCGTTCAGAATACGATCTCATATTGTACTAAGATAGTTCACTGAAACATGTTCCTGAAAACATTTTAAGCGAGAAATAGGCCGTGCAGTTGCTGAATCTGTCTTCATTTCAGCTCAACAAAGGTCAGTTTAGAAGATTTTCGTCAGATTTTGAGAGACTCTAGTCACCTCATCCTGCTCGCCATTTCCGGGTGAGTCCCGACTGCCCTGCCGCCGACTGAACTCTCGGCTCGTTGGAGATGAACTGCGACTCGCCTGTAAAGTAGACGAGAGCAGGCGACAGCAGCCGGGGACGGTGACAAAAATCTGCTCTCAAGTCAGACAGTTTCTAGCCGTTTCCAGCAGCCTTCAGCCGGACTAAATAAGCCAAATTGTTGCTGCTGTTGTTCTGAAAGATATTAAACATTCTGAACTTAGCAGAACCTTTTTTTGTTTGTTTTTTTCTTCATATTTGCAAAGTTAAGTGATTTAGCATTTAAATATCCATTATTATAAGCTTCAGTCTTAATCGCGATTAATTACAGCAAATTGTGCAATTAATTAGTTAATTTTTTTTAATCGATTGACAGCCCTATTTGCAATATATTTGGTTGCTGTGGACCCGAACAGCAGTTTTGCATGTTTAGCCTATTAAGAGAAAAATGTAAACATCACTGGAAATTAACCGGTTTGCAAATTAGTTGTTAGTTTTGCAAATTGTTAGCTAGCAAGCTAGTCTCCAATACTCGGCTGTGTTTAGTACATGGTTACAAAAAGTACGCAAAGCCAGTAAATTACATGGCTCCAGATTGCGACCAGTAAATTTGCCCCCTTTTTTTACACGTTACACGTTGAAATTTCGGTACCTGACAGCACGTAAGCGCAAGCTTATCTGTCCTCTCTGAAAATTGACAGAGAGCAGAGCTCTGACACAAATGCACACACTCGCAGAGCTGCAGACGATGCAAACTATGTCGAAGTCACAGTGAGTCATGGAAATGCCGATAAAGTGGTTTCAAGTGTGGTTACAGTTTTTCATAACTTCACGCAGACAGCGTTTGCTGTGATATGATATTAATGGCGAGCCAAAAGCGGTTGCGGTGCTGTTGACGTTACTCTTCCTCAGAGACGAGCAGGCACAACAGTGGTTTCTGTGCCCTGGTGACTGACTGACAGGCTGAGGTTCTAAGGCAACTTTATTTCTACAGCATCTTTCAGCAACAAGGCAATTAAAAGTGCTTTACAAGAAACATTAAAGAGCAATTAAAAACTGTCATGATGAAAATAAAACAGGCTAAAAAAAATTATATACAAATACAATAATAAAAAAAAATATATATATATTTTTTACTATCATGACAGCGATGGGGCTGTCAGTTTACCTTCTATGTTGCATCTTCAAAAGTGGCACTGAATTTGAAACAGCACATTGTAATTTCTGCATCTATTATCAAAGTATTTATTAGTAATACAGTGGAAATTAGTATAAATGTGAATATTTGGTTTGCATGTTGATTTACGGGGTGTGCCCCTAAATTTTCTGGTTGTGCCCCTAAAATTTTCAGTTGGGGGCCACTGTGCTCCTAGTGAAAAAAAGTTAGTCTGGAGCCCTGAAATAAGCTTTAAGGCATGAGACGTCTTAGATGTTGTTGATGGTGGTCAAGAATTGCTTCAATGAGTAAGCTAGCGGCTGATTAAACTGTAATGTATCATGTTGTTGTTCTGTGTGTTGAATACAGACATACAAAGTGCAAACAAGACAGCTTTGAAGTTGCTGAAATGCATCTTGGTCTGAGCTAAGCTAGCTATTTCCCACTGCTTCCAGGAGCAAAAACATGTCACGGAGAAGACATTTAGACTGAAAAGCACAGTACACAGCACAATAACATTAACGGTGGCTCCGTCCCAGTAAGTCATGACAGTGTGACAGTGAGCCAGGGTGCACAATTACAAGTATTCAATACAATACAACTAGTATAGCATATACTAGTCAATATCTAGTGGAACAAATAGCAGTATAAAAAAAAAGAATCTAATGCCATTTACTGTGATTCAATACTATGCTGTGGAAAAACATGATATCATCAAGAGGGGTTGAGTATTTTTCATAAATATATAGTATACGTCATAAGTGTACACAAGTTGCTCCCTTACCTTAGCTATTAGTTTCCATTCATTGTACTAATACAGTGACCTTCAGTTTCATATATTGTCAAAGAACTGTTATTACATATTGCAGTTGAAAGAAGGAAGGATCATTAAAGCTATAGTGAGTAGTTTCTGTCGCCTCCATGAGGCCTAGTGATCGCGCACTAGGCCTGTGCTTGGCGATCAGATTGTATATCAACGATTGATCGGCGATTGGGTTTTCCTACGCATATATTAAAGCGATTTTAACTAACTTACTATCAGAACTATAACATCTAGAATCTGGGCCCTATTGTTTCTGGTGGAGCGGTAAGTCTGCCCACTGAGCCACGCTAATCAGCACGAGTGCATTTTAAATCCTTAACGTTAATTACAAAAGGAGTTTGCTGTCCCTTTTCCACGCATCTGACGGGCTGTGCTTCTTTCGGACAGTCAGCCAGCCTCCCTGGCTTCCTGGCAGCTGCGAAGGGACGGGAGCTAAAATTACATTAGGTCAGCCCGCAACCACTAAATAGCTAATTTCCCTGGTGCGGAGCTGCGCCTCCAACACGACAAATAAACTACAGTTATTACATAATTATCACATTAGGGGGCAGAAGAAGCATAGAGTGATAGAAGCCACAGCTAACTGCTAATCTAAAGTTTAGGTGTGTAAATCTTAACTGGGTCTCTCTCTCTCTCTCTCTCTCTCTCTCTCTCTCTCTCTCTCTCTCTCTCTCTCTCTCTCTCTCTCTCTCTCTCTCTCTCTCTCTCTCTCTCTAAGACACTTCTGGAATGTAGCAGAGTCTGAACACAGCAGACAAAAACACAACTACCGAAAAAAAAAAAAAAAAGATCAACAAGCAACACCATAATAATCGATTAAGTTCTGTCACTGCATCGACGCAGAATCATCCAGGTCTGCATCGCGATGCAATGATTAATTTCAACAGCCCTACTCTCAGCGATCTCTAGTAACCATGATTGGATGATTTGAAAGTACAGTATTAGAGATCGCCCAAGCCTATCACGCACCAACCCCACCCCTCCTCCATGGAGTTGCTAGTAGCGTTTAAGCCGTCAAATCAAGGAGGACACGGAGGTTAAAAAAAACCAACATGGACTCTTCAGAAGAGCTAATTATCTTGCATTCGATTTGTCCTCTTTGTCCCCAAAGCTGAATGTTGCGGTTGTCTGCGGCAACATAAAACGCATCACTTGAGCTTCTGCGCGCCAAAGTCACTGGACTACCCCATTTTGTAAACATAGCCATACTGAGAAATACAGAGAGTTTTGTGGAGCTGGTAGTCTTAATTAGCTTTGCATCAACTCATCTGGCAATGGCTTGAATGTAACTGACGTTATAAAATAGACGTATAAAATAGATTGACGTACAAACTTGTTGCGCACCACAGCTTTAATAGCTTTGTTTGTGCTGAGGTGTATCTGGTATTCAAGTTGTAAAGGTTTGCTGTCGACAGGCATTGCATTCACAAGACGGTAGTCCGGGGATAATTGCCTATGAGCGTTTGAGGGTACCAACAAAGCCGCAAACTAATGGGGCCTTGGAAGATGATAACATCAGTCTTTAACAATGTATGGCGTGCTGGCAGGAGTGTGAAGTAATGCATTTTTATCAGGGCTAAGGAAACCTGTAAAACCATCAGTACTTGTATGTCAAGTATGTTAACGTTGTGTTGGGATCCATAAAAAACTATGCAAAGTGCCTGATACACAGGCAGCGCAGCTGAAAAAAAATGCTGCTCGCAACACAGTTACAGTGTTAAAAGTTGAATACAGAATCTCATTTCCACCTCAAACATCTGCCAAGTAGTCTGTAGTAGGAGGGAAGATACTAAAAGGCTCAGAGCAGCTGAAATTCAAACCAAGGTTACCAGCTAACTTAGATAAGTGAAGGCTGGAAAAGAAAACTGGTCCTTGAGATAATACTAGCAATTCATTTGATTTTGGTTCATGCTCACACAAAAGCTTCAGTGTTGGGCCAACACCAGACTAAAACCAAGAACCAAATGTACACAAATGTTTTATTTCAATAAACACACAATTTTTCCCATGTGTTGTAACATATTAACCGTATTTTCCAGGGATTTTTGGTTTATTCCTCTTTTTCTGTACAATTTGGTTTGGTAAATGCAAGACTGTCCTCAAGTCTACTGCATACTTTAGCATTGTGAGTGAATACACTGGAACACAGCTTATGAATAAGTGCCAATGCCCAGTGTTGGGAAAGTTCACTTTCTACATGAACTAGTTCAAAGTTCAGTTCACAAATTTTAAAATGAACTAGTTCAGTTCATACTTCAACATTTTGAACTAAGTTCACAGTTCCAAAAATGAACTAGTTCATAGATCTTTTTTTCCATGTTGCCGCAAGCTATTATTTTTCAAAAGTATTGCCACAGCCCATATAGAACCACAGACAGCAATTATTTTATCAGTTTTAACACTGAAACTATGCGTCAGATTTCATCTTCATATCCAATCAGTTCAATGTGTCGTTTCAGGTTTGCTGTGGATGTGACTGAAGTGCGGATTTTCTTTTTGAAAGCCGGCAGGCAAAGTTTGCACAGAACTGTAAACATTTTCCCATCCTCACCGACCTTGTCATAAAACTTGTTTAAATGATCATACGAAGCCCCCATGCTGCTTTTTGTTTTGATGATGCATGCGGCGGTGCGACACTGGTGGCTGGTGTTGCTAGATTGGGTGTTTTTTCCGCTACATATTAAGGCCTGTTTTAGCCGGGTTTTCGCCTGGAAGGCTCTATAGAAATCTGGCACCCTTTTGAACGACGTTAAACTGAGAGAGCGTGCCGTTCACAGACACCAGAATGAACGGGTTCACAGTAACGTTCATCAGGCAGTAATACAGTACGTTCAGTTTACGTTTGCCCAAAATATGAACGATTTCATTAACTATCGTTCAATGAACGCGTTCAGGCACAACACTGCCAATGCCATGCAGGCTCAAAGCCTGTGCATGTTTGCACCATCCCATACATGTGTTTAACCCTTTTCTCAGAAACTTCAATATTCTCTGAATGTACTAAAGCCTGGTTGGAAAAATGATGTATGTATCTTACCTCATCACAGTCACCCTCCACCATGGCATAGATGGCCTTCTTCACCAGATTAGTACCTATGACAAAAGAGTATCAGTCAGTGATGACACGCAAACATTTTGTTTTTTTATAAAATTCCGATTGACTTTCTATTTGTCTGACTTGATGGCTGGTAGTATAAGAAAGGCAAAAGGTAAACAATGCCACTACAAGGTTAAAGTATAGTGTTACAAATCCACTCCGAGTGAATAACTTATCTAAATACTGCATTTGCATTAAGAGATTTGGTTGCCAAAGTATGCATTAAAAAAAAAAACCTGCTGTTGCACAACTCTGTCTCGGCTCCACATTGTGAAAGGACAGACTTTCATGTTTATTCTGTTTGTGACACCCAGAGTCCAGATCTCACCGATGCTTTTCCTTCTGTGTTTTGAGTCCACGGCCAGCATGGCGATGTAGCCACGACGGAACATCTTCTTGTGCATGTCAAGCTTACATACAATGGCTCCGACACACTCCTGCTCCACCATGGCCTGTGACAGACACACAACAGTTAGGTCCTCTGTGTGTCTACTGGGGTGGTTGCTGAAAGCCTAGCAACAGTTCCTGTCATCTCTGAGCTGACTTCTGACCTTTATTTGATGGCACTTCCTCTTATGTTATATGCGTCGTTCCAGACAAACAGGAACTGGGGAGTTTACAACCTTGAGGCTCAAAGGATATTCAAAGAAAGGAGCGTGTTTGTCAAAGTAGAAATCACTGACCGGACACTGTAGGTGCAAGAGGAAACACCTACTAACAGCACATTACTCCCTACTTAAAACTGGAAAGTAAGGGTTTTAAACCTTTGCTTGCTGCTACATTCCTGTACATATGACTGGACAAAAAGACCCTTGCATTAGTGATGAACTATAAGGGATAGTGCCATGTCAGTTCAACTTTTCTTGATTTGACAGCTATTAATTCCGACTGAAATTAAAACTAACATGGATCAAGGCTTTGTGATAGAAAAGTGGGTATTAAAGCTACCAACAGATACAATACAATTTCCAAACCAATGTGCTGTCAGTGACAAATTCACATGTAATTAAGATGTGTGTGTGTGTGTGTGTGCGCGCGCATCAGCACGACGTTTGGCTGCCTTTCGGACACAAAGCCACAAGCTGCAGTCACACCTTGTCCCAATAATGATAATCATCTGTAACCAAAGTCCATGGGCCAGGAGAGTACCTCACACTTTATTTTGACTTGAGAAACAAAGTTAAAGAGTGAATACAAGCATGTTCTTTACATTGTGATGGTTTCAGTGTCACACTCACCAGAAAGCAGAGCTGCGGCCAGTTGTGGATGAAGTACCTGTAGGTGTAAATTGAATAAGGCTCAGACAAGTCCTTGGTGATCAGTCTCATGATCCACGGCATTTGGAGCTCGGACTCATAGCGGACATAGCGAATGCCGTGGCTGTCCTCTTCCGCTCGGCCGGGAGAGCTGCTCAAGTCGAGCCGGGCCAGCTCCGCGGCGGGCGGCTGCTGCTGCAAGTCAGCGAGGCTCTCCTCTCCGCCGGGCCCGGCATCCGGCGGCTCGATGCTGGGCGGTCTCGGTGGCTCCGTGAGGTCAAACCCCTCTTTCCCTCCGTCCCGGGGGTGGCTGTAGGCCGCCTCAGTTCTCGTAAAACCCGGCATCCCGTTCATGCTATTGTTAACTAGGGGAGAGTGACTGCCGTTTTTGGAGAAGGGGCTGTGGCCTTCATGTTGGCAATGCTCACTATTGTGTCTAGCGGCTGGAGCCTCCTCATTGCTGCCGCTGCTGCTGCTGTCACAGTTGTCCACGGACGGTCTCGGATTGTCAGGCCGGTTTCCTGTGTGTTGGCGGCTGTCAGCGTCTTCTAAGGGGCAGGCCAAGCCGTTTAGCTGCTGCTCTCGGGCTTGCATTTTGAGGTGCAGCGCCGCCGGGCTAGCTCGCGCTAGCATGTTTTTTTGCTTCTTATTAACCGACCTATTGACTTCGCTTACCGGCTCCGACGTCTTCCCTGTACCGGCGGTTACACAGTCCTCCCTGTGACAAGCCGGCTCTCCGTCTTCCACCGCCGGCTCCGCGCTCCCAGCCCCGGGGAAAGGAGGAATTTCAGCCGGGGATGAAGGCAGTGCGCTACTAGGCCCAGGCGGCACTGTGGCCATCCCACCGCATTAAGGTGGAGATTCACGCTTGGAAAACGTTAAACAGAAGCTCATCCACAAGGCGAAGGGATATACAATCAATATACAAGCTAGTTCACCGAATATCGCATAAATCCAAGGATTCTGAGGCGATAACGTATCCGCTGGCGACGTTTGTCGCTGCTTTCTCCTCAATTTCCCTGCTGCCGGAAAGTGCTGTCGCAGCAAACGCCATTGCAACAGCAGACAGAGACGTTTTACGACAGTGGTGTAACGCATGACAGATGATTTTTTTTTTTTTAGACACCAGGGCAAATTAGCTAATGTAATGTGCTTACCACCAAGTAATTTCCTCTCTTTAGGTGTTTTATTGACTTTTATTTATTATTTGCATTTTCACTCTATTGTATTAACAGGACATACGAAGCAAGGATGTGAACACAATCTCTAACACAATCTAAACTTTATTTGAAACCCTGAAAAAAGTGGCAAGTGTTCTTTTCTTCTTTACAGGATTTCACTCAGCTAAATTAAATTATTGACAAAAGGAGATACATCATGAATTTCAATTCTGTTAAAGATATTTTGCTTTTCATTGTAGCCTACCTATTAGAACTTTATGTAATTGGACCGTAGGCTACCTATTTGAATGTGTAGCCTAGCCTGGTAGGCTATATGTTGGAACACTATAGATTGTGAAATTGTCTCAACAATGAAAGTATGAACGCGATTTAGTAAATTGTACTGAAAGGTTCACAACCCTGTAAATCCAAGAGCTGTTGACTTGTTGAGTCTTACCAGCAGAGGACGCCAAGTTGAGGATTTATCTTATATATATATGTCAATGGGATTTATTTGGATAGGCCTATATTAATTGTCCACCTTTTTCTAGTTTCTCCAGTAGATGTCGCCAGTAGATACATTTCGTTGGCTTTTTCTAAGTTGAGTTGAGCTATAGTACGTACAAGTTTGTTTTGAGGTAGCCTATATGCGTTTATCTCGAGTAATATTCAAGTTGTCAGACTTAATATTTTCACTCCACTACTTTATGGAGGGAAATATAAAATTGTACTTTTCACTTCACCCCTTTCTGTATCTCACTGTCTGACAAAATTATGTAGGCTATATAACACAAACCACAATAGTTATGCCATTTTAAACCATGCTTTGCATTTTCCTGTTAATTTCAGCACAACCATGACAGTGAGTGAACAGAGACTGAAATAATTGCACCCAACTGTTAACAAGGTTTCTGACTAAATCACTGCAGCAGCCCAAGTTTCCTTTTCCACATTATGGGCACAGCATGTATTTTATTTTGAATTAAGTTAAAACAACAAATACAAATTTACATGCTTAGTGTTTTAAAATCTTACATTCTGACACACACACACACACACACACACACACACACACACACACACACACACACACACACCTAGACCTACTTGCTTAGTACATGTCGTGTGATTCTGACCTTGGATGACGGACTCAGTCAACAACAGAGAGCAGTGATGGATTCTGGGAAGGAGGAATCTTCGCTTAGGCTCCAGCTGCAAGTCCTCAAGTCAGCTGCCCTAAAAATGTTTATAATCTCTGAAGCATGAATGGATTTTCTACTGAAAGATCATATTTTAGAATGCTATAATCACCATAACCTATCTGTTCTTCAAAAGATCCATTTTAGGAATGAGTTATCAATTAAACTGTCCATTACAATCTGAATGTACTGTATTTATTTCAGACTAAAAATGTTTGTAGGATGGTAGCCAAAGACGATACGCTAGTTTTCAGTTTTTTTTATAAAACTCCATTTAATATGAGAAGTCTCTTAATACTTAATGCTGGTTTTCACCTGAACAGAAGAGGAAAGAAGAAGTACTTTTCTGTTGATGTTATTCAACAATGTATGAGGTTTAAGAACCCCCCATGCCCTCTCAGCGCTGACCTTAAAAAAAAACGAAATATGAAAAAAACATAAAGAAACTAAAAAAGTAGGCTAATAATTTATCAGGGATATGTCTTTCTGTGCAATTAATCACACACTGTGCCTTCTTTTCCCCACAATATTGGGAGCTTTACTGTAAATGGAAAAAAGGAGGGAATGTATGGTGAATATTTGGGATTTTTAGTATTAGTCTGTAGATGTTTAATACATAGGGACATACAATAAACAAAAAGAAAAGTAAACTTTCATCAAATACATTTTTCAAAGTATGCAACTAAAGTCAGACTTGACCAATCACCTCAAAGACTGAGACAGCACGCTAATCCAAGTTTATCTGCAGGGTGGTGTAGCCTCTGGTTAAGGATGCAGAGAGTCACTGGTTCAAGTCCCAGCATGGATCAGGTACGGAGTGTGGACTGGTAGCTTGAGAGGTGCCCATTTGACTCCTGGACACTGCCAGGAGGCAAATGGGGAGCCATCCTGTGAGGCAGTCCCCTCTCTCTGACATCTCTGTCTGCCTGTTTGTGCATGTCTGTATTTGGGCTTGTGTAAATATATATATTTCCCCTTGAAGGATTAACAAAGTATACCTTCCTCTGTCTTCTAGGTGGCAGTGTTGCTCTATTGTGTCCTAGTGGAGGTGGATTCGGAAAATACATTGTGGAAAATAACATTCTGTGAACTTCAAAAGTCCAATAGTACTGCAGTATTTCCTATACAAAGTAAGAGAATAATATGCTTCTATTGAGCCATAGATAGGTAGATAGATAGATAGATAGATAGATAGATAGATAGACAGATAGACAGATAGATAGATAGATCGATAGATTGATAGATCTATGTCCTACATTCAGCTATTATGAACACGTGTGCTTGATGTGTGGAAAGAGAGAGTCATATTTTGTTTGTATGTTACAGGGAAAGAGACGGAGAGACAGACAGGGAGAGAGACGGCCCTTTGAAAGCTAAGCCTTGGGGCTGAGAACTCTCTGAAGAGCTGGAATCAGACATGCACAATCAGTTCCCCTTTTCAAATCTCCTTTACAGGCCTATCTACTTGAACAGGCTTCTCTTAATTACTTTCTCTATCACTTAGCGAGCTGTGCCTGGGACTAGGAGCAGCAGTGTCTTGCCAAAGACACTTGGCTGGTTTGAACCCATATTTATATATCTTCTTTCTTACAATCCTGTCCCGTACCTTCCTTTTCTCCTCCTCCTCCTCCTCCTCCTCCTCCTCCTCCTTCTCCTCCTCCTCCTGCTTTCATTCTACACTGCTCTTGTCTCTCTGTGGCTCTCCCTATCCTGTCTGTACCCTTTTCCAAATATCTCCAGGGCATCAGTTGCGTCATGTGACTGGTGTGCTTGTGATTACAGCAGTTGGCAACCATACTCATCTATGAGGAAGAATCCAAAATACCTCATAAAACAACAGCATGTAAAGTAGTATACGGTCAGTATGCAGCTCAGGACAACCCAGGCTGACAATGACACCCAAACACCCTTCTCCTACAACACTCTCTCCATCTTTCTGTACGTCTGAACCGGTCTCAGGGGCTGGAGGCCAAGCTTTTTCTCCCCTCTCTCCTACTCCTGCCTGTCACGTTGGCTCGCTCCCCTTACTCCGCTCAATTCCCTGTGTCCTCCTCCTCCTTCTGGTTTTTCTGTCTGGCGTCTGGTCCACTAGAGCTGTATTTAATTAGTTTCTGTTGGGTTAATTAGGGGCTAAAGTTAGGGGGTCGAACCAGAACAAAAGCGGGTCAGGCTGGACGGATGCAGGTGCTCCGGTGTGGTTGCCAGATTCCACCGTTCAGATTAAGATGGCTGTACATTGTCTGGAGTATTGGGGAGAGAGAGAGAGAGAGAGAGACCGGTGAATCGCAGGGGAGGAGGTTTTTTCACCACATATGGGGTGGCAGCTCCTTATATGGCATCATGCTGGCATCATTGTGCAAATTATCTGATACATTTCAACATATTTTCTTTGGATTTTCTCGCAAGACAACGCTTTATATTCATATGATTTCAGCGTAGTTTCATGTCCTTTTCCCTCTCATATTACACTGGCACACATCGCACAGAGATGATCTAATGTATGGTGTGTGCAAGTGATGTCTTTGCCAGTCTGTTACAAAGTGCTGTGTTGTATGTTCGCTCTCATATCGCCCCTAGCACTCAGTGCCTTTTTTCATCTACGAGTGGCACTTTCCTTTTTGCATTGTTGGTTGGCTGTGTAGAATGAGAAACATGTGAGGAGGACATCAAATGACCAATCAAGGCAAGTGAAGTGTACATAAAATGGGCAATTCAAGTCTGTGAAGTGTACATCAGTTGTTCAAATGCAGTGATCATGTAAATGAAACGAATGAAAACAGTAGATATGAGTGTAGAAAAGCTTCAGGCTGCAGAACTTTGAAGGTTACCTGTTTACATGTTGTACTTTTGGCATGTAATTACAATTTTGAAACATATTAAAGTGGCCAACTGGAGCTTTTTATTAACAGATGTACATGACAGGCTTATGCATAACTTTGCTTGTAGAGAAGAGCGAGAAGAGCCGAAAGAGACACAATTTGACCTTTTCTTCTGTCCTGTGGAGATGAAGAGGGACCAGATGAACTGATATGAGAGGAGAGAGAGGAGGGAGGGGAGGAGAGAGGAGAGGAGAGGAGAGAGAGGGCATCTCTGGCATGGCTGGAGCCCCTCAGTGTGTGAGGGTCCTGGGGCCCTTTAGACAGGCGCCAGCCCAGCAGGGAGGAAGAGACAATCACGCAGCACCAGATTCAATGCACAGAGATGGAGGGATGGAGGGAGATGAGGAGACACGGAGGGGAGGATTGAGGGGGGTGGATGCTGAGACAAAGTGCACAGTTGACAAAGGTGGAGGACAAGACAAGGAGAAGAGCAGACGTGTCCAGGTGGAGATGGAAAGAGCTGGCCGAATAAAAGAGATGAGTTGAAAAGAGATTGGATGGAGAGAAAGAGAGAGAGGGAGAAAACGACAGCGTAGATCAAGAGGAGGTGAGAGGAGACGGAGTAAAAGGAAGAAAGAGAAAGCTAGAGAGAGATAGCATATATTCCCTCTGTAACAGTCTTTATCACCAGCCCAGATCGTGGCGTATGAACAGTGATCCAAGTCAACCATCTGCTGAGGCTAGATAAGCCTGGGAGAGCTGGGTATTGAGCTGTCACTCAGGGAGGAGCGCAGAAAAAGAAAGAGAGGAGGGGAGAGAGAAACAGAAGAGAAATAAAGACAGAACGGAAGAGAGATCGAGAGGCAGGGATGAAGGGAGGGGTCTGCGCAAGGTAGGAAAATTCAAAGGAGAAGATTTGTGCAGACTGGAGAGCATCCGTCTTGTTAAAGAAAGACTTAGCGTCAAATCAACGTCCAGCCCTGTCCTGCCTAATCTTAAAATGATCCTTCAGCTAATGAGAAGAACAATATAAATTAAATAAAAAAATAAAAATGAGGCTGTTTATTGGTTTTTATTTCTGTCCCCCCCCCACACACACACACACACGTATACACACACACACACACATCCACTCAGATCATCACTCCTAATCATGCTGCTGATGACATGAGGCTGTTTGTTGCTCATTTTCTGTCTCACACATATTCATACACTAGAACTATAATTCACAGGACACACAGACACACAGAGACACACACACACACACACACATACACATAATAATGGCAAAACCAGTTTGTGTGGGGGGTTGTCTCAGTTGATTAGATACCTGTACTGTTGGTGAGGATCCCCAGAATGGAAGACAGTTTCCTAGTTGATTAAGCCTATGTGCAGTTGATTAAGTTAAATCCCCCTCTTAACCACTTACTGCATAACTATGAATGACATTATTATCCTGTATGTGTGAGAGAAAGTTTAACATTTGATATTGGGTGATTTGTGTCATCCCAATTTAGTATTTTTAAGATTCAATACATTCAATCCAGTACATCCCAGCTCTACATTTTTTGGATCATGTGTGTTTGTGTTTATAGTGTGATACGGTGGTAGTACGGGGGCATGAATTAAGGCCGGGAGGGGGGTCAGGCCCGGGAGTGGGGGTTAGGAGGGGATTAGCTGAGGCCAGTTGGATCATTTTACAGCCGGAGGACCCCCCCCTCACCCTCTGCAGTCTCCTGGACAATGAGGATTAAACTCCTCTTGTTCCTCAACTCCAAAAAACGGCAGGACGACAAAGACACTATTCCTCCTGGGTCCCCTGGCTGGGGCTGGGAGCTGAGCTGAGCTGAGCCGAGGAGGGAAGGAAGGAGGGAAGGAGTAGAGAGGAGGAGGAGGGAGGCAGGAGGAGGCAGGGGGTCCATCATAAAATTAATCCTTTCACAGTTTCCTCTGGGTGCAAAGTGAGATATGAGGCAGACATGTCTAATGAAACGCTACAGTCATCTAAGGGCGCAGCGATAAAAGCATATATTAAACTAATGGAGCTCGTCATTAGTGCCTCTATTAAGCGGATCGAGAGGGTTGTGCTCTCTGGTGATCTGCACTGAAGATTAATCAATTCCAATGAAATGCCACCTTCCCACATTCTCCCATTTCAGTGCTTGTACAGTAGTTCATATATTTTAATATTTAAGTTCACTCACCCATGATCGTCAAGGTTGAAACTATGACTCAGTTTCTATTTGTAGTTTACATTAAATGAATAGTTTGACATTTGGGAAATATGTCTCTTTACTTTCTTGCCAAGACTTAGATAAGAAGATTGATACTTCGCTCATGTTTGTAGTAAATGTGAAGCTCCGGCCAGGAGTCATTAGCTTAGCTTAGCATAAAGACTGGAAACAAAACAGCTAGGCGGGTTCTGTCTAAAGGCGACTTGTACCTTGTTTGAGGTGTAAAAGTGAGACGTTTGGGTGTTACAGAAGAGTTTGAGCTGGACTACCACATTGCACCACTTCACTTTTGGTGAGCTTTGAGTTTGAGGTGCTGGTAGGCAGATGTTGGACATAGCCTGGCTAGCTGTTTCCCCTGTTTCCAGTATATATATGCTAAGTTAGCTAACTGGCTGCTGGCTGTAGCTTCAGAACTTCATATTTACCAATATGCAATCAATTATCTCATCTCCAAATGTTAAACTGTTCTTTTAATTAGTGAGCTTTAGGCTGACTTTGTTACCATCACACAGAGCCAGGTTAGCTGTTTGTCTTTAAGCTAAGCATTACCTAGGCTATTTTCCAAACTATTCCTTCAAAATTGCATTTTAGCAGCAACAATGTATCACTTGGGCACTTTGTGAACAAAAAGTGCCCCAAGCTTAGTGAATTGAAAGATAAATCCTGTGTAAAAGCTCAGTGTTGAGCAGTGTGAGATCATAGCCTGAGGCATGATGATTAAAGACCCCTATGTGGCAAAGTGTCCACCCTAACATGCTAGTGGGCTCAGAATTTGGCAGAGTTTCAGGCTTAGGGAAGGAGACGGATTTGGTTTCCCCTCAATGTTTGCAATTACAATTACTGTAACAAATACTGTTGCTTATAGGGAGAGAGGACAAAAAGTACATTTTTGATGTTGTGATGCTGGGGATCAAAATTACTGGTCAACATCCAAGTGAGAGGGACAATAAAAGAGGAAGACAAAAGAAACAGAAGTCCACTGGTTTTAATCTGAGAGAGAGAAGAAAACGAGGGAGTCAATATGAAAACGTAAAGAGAGGAGAGAAAGAGAGAACCGAGGAGGAGGGCGACGAGCACAACAGAACCAGGGGGAGTTAGAGGAGAGAGGAGAGCAGAGGAGGGGCCTTTCATACAAAAAAGCCTCTCTTTTACTTATAGAAGGGGAAAAAAAAGAGCAGAAGAAAAGCTTCTTCTCGCCTCCCGGACGCAGTGTCAAACCCAATCAGTGTCTGGTCTGGCAGCGCGGCTCGTCTCCCAGGCACCGGCTCACAATGGAGGCGAGCCTCGGCCGCCACACCTCTCACTTCCAATCTGCATCCTCCAGGGCAGGCCTGAGAGAAGGGGGCTGCGGCGAGGGGCAACAATGCACCTCAAATTTTCAAATTCTCACGACAAAATCCCTGTGTGCTGAGAATTGGATTAACAAGTAAAAGTAAAACACTTTTTTCTTAGTTCATGTTGATTTGGACAGTTAATATCAGTTTTTATTGTGAAGAAGTGTGGCTTAGGATCAACCAATGGGTGTAGGTATGGGTTATTGTTCTTAAAAGATTTCCAACGCAGGTGGAAAGAATGGGACTTAGTGTCAGGGTGCACGTATGTAAAGCCAAACACAAACATGGATAAACTGCTCGACGATTACAACGACCAACAATCCCTGAGCTGTGAAGTCCCGCGCTAATAAACGTGAGCAACAAGGCTTGATCCTTAAAAACCTCGCCACTCAAAAAAAATGAAAATGTCTATCTTGAATAGACACCCCCCTAAATCGCATTGTTGAGCAAATCCTGTATTAAAAGGAAAGAGTTACTCTGCATTTATACTCCTGAAGACTTTAGTTAAGCCAGTGCCTCTGCCACTCTGCAGCGCGGGCTTCATCCAGCCTGAGTAAATCCGTCTCTCAATGGCAATTGGCTGAAGGCGAAGGGGCCATCTTTTTCACACGCTTCCTCACTCGCCCCCCCACTCCCTCTCGGCTAGTGTTTACCCGTCACCAAACAATGGCTGGTTACTGGCAATTAAACAGCATTTTCCGAAGAATCCGTGGCACTGGTCTAATGGCATTACTGTTGGATGATTCAATCCTTGAATAGTCAACAGGATTTTGCCTCTCACCAGGAAAATACTGCTTCATCGAATTACCCGTATTACATAGATTTACCCGAAGCTTATGATTCAGGGTTCACAGATTACTGCTCTTCTAAAGATGGCGGGAGAAAGGAGTGATAGGCCACGAGAGTGATGACTCCAACGCTTCAAAGCCGGGCGCTGCTCTAACTGGCACACTCTTCCCCCAAAAGACTAATGCTGACCAAAGATTTACCCACAAACCTTTGCCGATTTAGAGAGATTATTAATTCCCCTGAATGCAAAGACTTCTGTTCTTTTATTGTCCATTGCTTTTCTGACTTTAACATTAGATGATGCTTGAAGGATGGTTTACACATTTACAGTCTCTCTCTCACACACACACAAACACACACGCACACACACACGCATATACACACACACACACACACACGCACACACATGCACACACAGACAAATATAGGAGCCAAACTGCACATTGTGCCCTTTGACCTTCCATGGGTCGAGTCGGCCTGGGCAGCATGGGGAACCAGGAAGACCGGCCAAGTCCATTATCTCACAATGAAGGGCTAATTACTGGGCCCGCAAGCCTCAAATCACACGGCAGCAGACTGCCTGTCTCTGTCCTCCGCTCACCCAACATCTTAATTGCTCTTTTATTCTCTCTCTGTTTTCGCCGTGCCTCACTCCCCGACTCGCTCCTTCTCTCGCCTTAGCCATTTCACACATAAAAGCAAGATGCTAATTGCCTGCTATGGAAATATTGGGCCTGTGATTAGCCAGGCAGAGGGTTTGGCTGGCCTGTGTTTTTCCCCGTCTGTATGAGGGAGTGTCGAGCCAGCAAGCCGGGCGTAAAAATAGGAAACTGCGGTTGTCGGCGGTGAAAGGCAATTCATTTTTCTGTCATTCACGTGCGGAGCAGGGTTGAAAGTGTCATTGTGCTCCAGTGGCAATTTGTCAGACTGCTATGTTGGCAAAATGTTGATAGAAAATCCGCTTGAACAAAATTACAGGAAAATTAGTTCAGTTTCTTTTAGGCAGAGTTGGTGTATTGTTATCATTAGCATTGACAGACTAATTATTTTACGCCCTTATAGTTTAAATATGTGGACCACCAGTCTGGACTACTAACTGTCAACCAAAGTTAACAAAGAAAAAACAAACAGTGTGATCAAATGCACAAAACAGGTTGGTGCACATGATTGCTTGATGAATTTATTATCCAGGTATTGTGTTTTTAACTGTGACGACTAATTTATCCAAAACCCTCATTATGTTCTCCTCCCTGACCCTGACTTATTATCTCAATCTGTCGGTAATTTACTAATAATGGCTGCACATAATCATCTAACAAGACAACAAGGGTTAGTCTTAATGGACTCTATCTTGAGATGCATATACATATGGAAATGAGACACAGTGGGGGAATGTGCTTTAGCTTATGCCCTCTAACCTGCTTGCTTTCTGAAGAATTACTACTCTTACAAAAGATATTTTTTCAGTTTTAATGGAGACGTGCCTAACTTAACCCATCTGTGACTTTATTCTCTTCTTTTATCAGGAGAAGTAAAATCAATCCTCTCAAAAAAGTGTGCATTTACTGTACTTTCAAATTGTTACCAATGAAACAAACCATAGCAAGCAACTTCATTTCTATAGAACATTTCTATATAGTTACAAAGTGTTTCACAGAAAGAAAAGATGGGAAAGAGGGCAATAGAAGAGACAGAAGACAACAATATAAAACAAGTCGAAATAAGTGTATAACGACAAAGTAAAAGTTATAAAGTCAAGAAAAAGGTGTGTTTAAAGGTGCTTTTTAAAGATGTGCTGATTTGGCATCTTATGACACTTAGCAGATGCAGTCTTTTCTCCTCTGCTGATTCTTCTCTATTATAATGCCTCCTTTGTAACCTTGAGCTCTTTTTCCTTACACTTCAGATGTTAGCAGGTTAGTTTAGTAACTTTTCTTCATTCAGAGTCACCTGCCATTTGACCCAGTACCAGACCAAAGCTTTTTGAAAACCTTTGGCGGATATTGAAATGCCCTTTTAAGAAACGTTCTCTTCCCCCTGAGTGCTTTGTCCAAGATGTTGGAAAAGATGGAGAAGGCAAAAAGCCCGGTTTTCCCAACGATGGGAGCTGTGGAGTGTTTGGGCAGCGCAGTGGTTGGTTGGTGGGGAGGTTTGGGGGCCAAGAGGGGTGCAGGTCGGCTGTTCAAAGGCTGGCTTTTTGCATTGTTGGTCAGTTGGGGATTAAGGTCCTCTGTGAAGTAGAATAGCCCCTCTAATTAAAAGGGATAAGAAGGCAGAAAAATAGCGAGAGGCACGGGATGAAGCAAAGAGAGAGGGAGAGGGGAGAGCAAATTTGCAGAAAAAGAAAGAAAAGAATAACTGTTTTCAGTGTCACTCCTGCAGCCGGGCCCATCGATTCAGACTGGATTAACTTAACACTCCTCCTCCCTATTTCTCTCTGTCACTCTCTCCCCCAATCTTTGTCTGTCATTATTTCTATCTGGCAATTTCCAAACTTTGTTCTCCACATGCTCGTTATTCTCTTGAAAGTACAGTTAAAAAATGCATTCAAAGCATTTAGATGGAGCTAAAAAAAAAAAAAGCTACATATATGTTTTGGGGGTAATCTCTTTACAAAACCTTGAACGGTCGCATCTACAGACATCCAAGTTCTTTCAAAAATACTTTTCAGCTCTTCTCAGCGAAAGACACAGACTAAAACCAGACAAGTTTTCATTCTGTTGCAGATTTGTGAAAAGTCAAATTGTATGTAGGGGACATTTTGCTGGATGAACTCAACTACTTGCTAGCACCAGTGTGTGTATGTCGTGTGTGTGTGTGTGTGTGTGTGTGTGTGTGTGTGCTCTTAAGTATTTGCCGTCATCAGAATGTGAATAGAGGGGCTGTGTGCTGTGCCCCAGATGCTGGCTGACAGTAGGTGGGCTGTTTGCCGTGGGGATGCCAGGTTGTGTTTTTGTTTGGCCCTCCTCTGTCCCGCCTGCCTCCCTCCCCTCGCCCGGTGGGGGGTCCAGGGCTCCCGAGGCCAGTCCCTGCTGACCAATACCCAGGTATGAGGCCTCTCAGTTTGGCTAACACTAGCCGCAGGCCGCGGGAGGTTAACGAGGTACCAGCAGGGACAAGACATTCAACCCTCCCACGGGCAAACCACAAGTGGTGGATGTATCTCAATGAAGGGCATGAATATGATATGATGTAGGCCATGTGGTTGAGGGTGCTAATGGGGTTAAATGGGAAAGATACTGCAGGTGCAATATTTTTAGCAAAGTGTCTCTCAGCTGACCAGATGAAATTTTTTTAGGCACAGTCACACCAGCATTTAAAATGAGAACATTTTGCAGCAAAAGTTTTATTTAATTCTCCTCTGCGGGACAATAAAAAACCATGGCTTTTAGACAGTTATGAAAGAAATACAGCTCTCAGTAAATAAAGAGTGTAACAGTAACTTCTTGTTTCATGAATGTCCTAGATGGCTCCAGGAGCTTTCTTTTGCCTGTTTATTGAATGAAATGATTTCTGAGAACAAAATGCCAGGAGGGAGTAAGAGGCACAGTACTGACAAATAAAGAAAAAAGGTTTGAGCATGTTAGCTAGCATTTCTGCTGTTGAAAAGATGGGGAGCGCGGGGCACAAAGTAACACTTTTTGGTTTTGGCTAAATATTTCTAAAACCATTCGAGTTTAACTGCTCATATTTTTATACAAGCAACGTACATATCTCTGCTACAAATGTGCACTGGAAGTTTGTTTGTAGGACCTGCTGTTCTTGAACAATTCCACCGAGAGTTGCGATAGGTGAAATGTTACAACCTGCCCCATATGCGGGGTTAGTTGTAACAGATAGAGGGTTAGTTGTAACACTCACAAATGATATAATAGCATTGTGCTATACACCTAATAAAACTCTATAAAACACTTCCTTACTAAACTCTGCATAATATAATAGTTTAATGTATGGATCTATTAAACAGTGATACAAATAAATAAATAAAAATTAAATATAAAAAAGAATTAAAAAAGAATTCTCATTCTGTGGACAAAAGAAATGCAACACATAGTTGTTCACGCTGTACTTCAATACTTTCAAAATATTGGTTTTGAAACATTAATTCAAATAAAAGACTTTTAACTCTCAATGAAGAGTGAAAAATGGCTCCTTTTGTAGAATAATTAGTTGTAACACGCGTTACAACTAGCCCCACTGTGACGCGTTTACCTCAGGACTGGCTAGAACTTGCTAAGCGATGGTCACATGTTTTAAAATGGTACGATGTTTTAGCCAAGAGGTGATCAAGGCAACATAAGATTAGATACACTGACTTTCACACACTCTTTAGAAATCGAAAAATACTTCTGACCAAAGAAAATACTTACATGATACCAAAACACAATTTCTTCTCTCTCTCGGAGACAGCGGAAGTAAACAGAATTCCAAGTTGGCGGGAACATGCCTAATGGCATGTGTCCTTACATGCCCTGAAGCACATCCGGATCTAACCTGTGCAATCATCTAAAAAACCTGTGTTACATTTAACCCTGTGTTACTTTGTGCCCTGCGCTCCCCTACAGCTCTGAGAACAAAATAGCTAGGGGAAGTAAACAGCCCAGTACAATGAAAATAGGCAAGAGCTTGGAGAGCTATTGTGGGTCGCACAGTTATGTAGCAAAGTTATATTCAGACACCCAAACTACTTAGTTAAGTTCAGAAAAACACTGTGGTTGAAATCAGTGTTACTTCATTTCTGGTTACTC
Organism: Perca flavescens; assembly: GCF_004354835.1. Lineage (NCBI taxonomy): Eukaryota > Metazoa > Chordata > Actinopteri > Perciformes > Percidae > Perca > Perca flavescens. Next base: position 13,353,941 of record NC_041348.1, read on the forward strand.
ATGTAACGCTAATACGTGACGAAGCTCCGTTTGTTTCAGAAATTTAAAACTCTTATACTTTGTCACATAGCTTTTTTGCTTTGCTCCCGTAACAATGAATACGGCTACTAGAGGGCGCTGCAACAATAACCGTTGATATGAGTCATAATTGCTGCTTAAACAAATAACCTATAGGAGCGTTTTTTTTCCCAGCGTGTGCCCTGCAACTAGTCTCCACGCCAACAAGTCTCTAGCATCATCTTATTTCGCAGTGCCACTTTCTGGTGTGAGCAGGCCTTCAAACTGACATTTTGAAAAAATGCCAGCCAGCTATGTCTGTGTTGTTTTCGTCAGAAACACCTGCTGTCTGTAGACTCGCCAGTAGTTCAATATCCAGGGACGCTCGCTTTGGTTTGTTGTAGAATCATCAATAGGCTACATATCGCTTCCCTCGCTATGCCTATCAATAAATCTATCACTGTGAGTTCTGCAGTGCAGATGGCAAAAAGCAAGCAGTCATAATGTCCAACACAGTTCACTGTGTGTGTGTGTGTGTGTGTGTGTGTGTGTGTGTGTGTGTGTGTGTGTGTGTGTGTGTAACAGATGGGATTGGTTGAGTGGGCCAAGTCATTGATTTGACCTTTAGATGGACAGCTGAAGTGAACTGAAATGGTTGGTGCAAAAAAATATTATGAATTATGAAATAACAATAATATTGAGCACTAATATTAAAAGATGGATGAATAGATACAATTAAAAAAGTTTGCGTCTTGCAAGACCCCAACTTTATACTTTACGAAACTATGAACGACCGAAATGCCCCTTTAAAATGTTGACTATAAAAGGGTTACGGAAACGGGTTATGGAAAAATAAAAGACCTAGGCTATAATAATGAAGGTAAATGTAATCAATAAATACGGCATAAGTATTGTATTCCAAATATCAATTTAGAAGACTATTTAGGAGATAAAATCCCTGAGCTACACATGATTCTATGAGTTATGTTGACATTTATGGTATGTAACGATAAGCAAACAAAAGGCTGGAGGAGAGAGGAGAATTTTCCTCATGCCAGCCATATTATCCAGCACACTGTGTGAGAGAGAGAGAGAGAGAGAGAGAGAGAGAGAGAGAGAGAGAGAGAGAGAGAGAGAGAGAGAGTGTAGGCCTATCTCAATCCCACGATTCTTAGCCTTCAATTCGTCTCCCTAACAGCAGGAGAAACCGTGACTTCGTCAATTTGCCCGGAGACAGGGGGAGGGCATATTGCCACAGACATTAACAAGCGACTTCACCTTTTTACAACCACGGCACCGTTTAGCTGAAACGCTCCCCAGGGCTATTAGATATTTCCCGATGAATTATATATCAGAGCTGAAGATGAAAGGACTCTGTGTGAGCCAAGAACATAGCTGTGGGACAACAAGCGGACCAGATAGGCTACTTAGGCCCGGTTAGGCTGTTTGTTTTAGTATGATCGCTCAGGGGAAATGGGAAAACTCCACTTACAGTAAAACACTTTTAGACCACAAATGACCCAAAATCAAATCACAACATTAACAAAATACCAATTTGATCTTCATTTAGTTCAGTCTTAATAATCTTCATCGACACTGACTTTATGTAATTGCACTAAATCACAAACAATGAGTCATACTGTCAGAAGCTCTCTGTAGCCTACAATTGAGTCCAGCTAGTCTTTAGTTAAAAAGTATTGATTTTAGTGTTGTCTAACAAGCCAGTGTAGCCTCACAGTCTGTTCATCTGGCATGAACACTCCTAATTAGTTCTCTAACCAGCTCACTTGTTTGGGAGCATCAACCAAGACCTTCAGCCTGGGCTGCAGGGGCCAAAGTTTTGTCAAAACGGAAGGAAACGAAAAGAACACACATCCACCTGGAGTTCACATGGACACAAACTGAAGGGGTGTTTTAGGTGGGGTGACAGAGAGGGGTATAGACACAGTAAGCCTCACATTATTTTTTTGTTCATGGTTTAACCCAGAAAATGTGATAAGCAACACATCATTTAGGCTGCTGTTTTTTTGTAAATGAGAAAAAGAAGAAGAACATAGAATTGGTGGTGGTGGTGGTGTAGCTACAGCTTTACGGGCCACCATCCCCCCCCCCCTTAAATCTCGTTACACAGAATCTAACCGTGACAGATCCCCGGGAAGTTATTTTCACCTCTCGCTACAAAACAGTGCTTCCGTTTTTCTTACTCAGCTTATTTTGACAATTAAGTCAGCAAGCTGCAGCTTAAAACGTCCAATTCTAACTATGAGCGCGGGGCTAGATTATATAGCCTATATATTTTGTTTTTATTATTTATGTGATCGGCATTTCAGCTCCATTGCAGGTGGTCGACTCTGATTGGTTGCTCTCGGTCAACGCACCACACCTATAGGCTATTGGCTATTGGCACCTCTAGAACTGTAATACTGGGTCTCCTGCTGGAAATCAAATGTAGACGTATAGCTTGATTATTACTCTGTAATGTTTTACTTTGTTTTCAAATGAGAAAGAAATGGCAGCACGAAATAGTGAGGGCGCCGGTGCTGCTTTGGAGCAGATGTTGCCACCATCAGCTGGCGACTTTACTCCAGCTGCTGCGTCCTTTCACACCTCTGCACATCATATTTTCTATCATTTCCATTGGCTGCAAAAATCCTCACAGTCTCTTTCTCTCTCCCTCAATAAATACTGAGCATCTCGTAGTATCATCCGCATCCAACAAGCTTACCCGGGAGGAAACTAATCCAAGCCGCTTGATATAACCACTCCGCCGGGAGAGGCGTTTAGAAAAAGATCTCTTAAAAACCAACTGAAGTAAGTGACTTATTTCACTTTCGCTGTTAGAGCAGGCTAAGTAATATTTTTGTTCCAATTTATTTAAGTGAGTATAAGTTTTTTTTCTGTTAGTCTCCGGTGAGTGCGATGGAAATGCTGATAGCCTACAGGGAGATAATTGGGTAGGCGTGCTTTTTAAGGAAACTTTTCTCCCTCTCGCCTCTGTGGGCTGCATGCTCGGAGCAAAGGGGCATTCAACCGATTAATGCAGGCCACGACTTCAGATAATACACTCCAACTGCTGAATGTTTGACTATAGACTGTAGATGTATAGGCTGTTCAGGGGGGGTGAAAACATTACAGTCAAGTTGAAGGCGGACAGAATGTGATTAATCATAAATAATATACCGTATTAAATTCATACAAATGTTTCACTTTATAACCAAACTGCTGTCTATAATATCAGCTATACACTGTCTTTAAACGAAAAATGCGTTCATTTAGAAAATAAAGTACAATGCTGAATGTGCACATTTGCATAATAACAATTACAACTTGTATTTTTTTTATGTTGCTGAACAATATGACAAATGTTTACATAATGCAATGAAAACACATGAGGTTCCTTGACCGAAGCAATAATCATATATTATTATTATTATTATTATTATTATTATTATTATTATTATAATAATAATAATAATAATAATAATAACAACCAAAATCATACCAGTTTAAAAGGTCCATATGAACGTGCATGTGTCCGTTTGGGAAAGTGAGTTGTAGGGTTGGTTGTGCTGGGGGGGGAGTGAGGGGGGTGTTTGGGGGGGTCGGTTGTCTGGCAGTCAGCTGGTTTGATAAATACAATGCCAGTCTTTGTTTTATTTTCGTGACGCAGAAAATTAAGGAGGCCTGAATGCGGAGTCGTGGCTGGCGTCCTGTAATCAGGCCAGCGCGTGCCGTCCGGATTATCTCGTTAATTTCTTACAGAAAAAAAGAAGAAGAAGAAAAAAATGTCTTGTGGCCAATAATAATTAATGGCTGGGCAGGGTATTTATTATTGAACGGATGTGGAGCAACCGGTAGCCGGGGGTGAAAGAAGTGACAGATTGAGTATAGGAGTGGCCGTTATTGGCTCTATAAAAACGAGGGGTCCGGCTAGAGATGAGCACCCTGGGGTCCTGGGAACTTGATTCTACAGGTAGGTGTCACTGGAAGCGTTACGAGAGGCCTCAGAAAGCAGCAGGTCGAATATAGACTAATTAGCTTTTACTAAAAAAAAAAAATAATAATAATAATATTAAGACCTATTAAACATTGGATTGTGGGGGTTTTCTCCTTTAGGCCAAATAATGGCCTTAGTACCCATGGGAAATGTATATAATATATATACATCTATTGTATCATATATAATAGATTTAATATTGCATTATAATTCATAGGTACTAGGTTGTATCTCTAATAGTCAAATAAATTAATTACGCATTTAATCTCCTTTGCTCGACGTATATTTCTATAAAAAATATACATAAATGTTTCATTCTTGTAGTGACCCTATTATTCTTGATTTATTAATGTATATAGGCCTATAAAGTATCCTTGTAAATATGAACCTAGGCTACATTGTTGCTCTTTTTGCCATTGTAAAAGATTTAATAAATGTAAAGAATTGTTGCTCGATATTTTGAAAAAGATGTCAATATTGACATCTTATTTTTAAATTAAAATATGAGACTGAAATTGAACGTTTTTACTGTAAAAATGTATTGCCACAATACCTGAGACCCATTTAGCGGCCCATCTCCTTGTTTGTTTAGATTAAGATTAAGTGGTCTTCTCTAATCAACACTTCTCGATAGTCTCACCTTCCAAATCTAATTACCGGGAGCAATTCATTAGGAAAGGAGGGGGAATCGCCGCGAGGAGTGTCAATAATATGTCAGAATTCACTTTGGGGAATGCCTCCATGTTTCTAATTATTCGTTAAAGTTGTCCTTCGTATTTTAATTTCGTTACATTTAAATGTACAAGGGTTTTAAGTGGAAACAAACAATGGGCCCGAGATATAGAAATGAAGCTGCTCCGTTGTATTTGAATGAGCGCTCAGTTTGCAGCATTGGCTTCTTTGTATGTTCCTTAAAGTCTTTTGTTATCAGCATTACTTATCGGTCAACAGTGGGCTTTGTTTCTGCAAATGGCCTCCCAATCAGCTGTCTATTTAGCTTCGCCTAACCTGTGGGTATATGCTAATTGAGAACACGGTTGGGGCCCAACGAGTGTGCGCATTTTAACGACAATGTTTTGTTTTGGTGGTACTAAGAGAGGAGTGTGTTTGGAGGGGGTGGTAAGAGGCGGGGTTATAGTAGCAGTTAGTGTGTGTGTGTGTGTGTGTGTGTGTGTGTGTGTGTGTGTGTGTGTGGTGGGGGTGATTGCGTAAACGCATGTCAGCCAGACAGAGCATCCTCAGTCCAGCAGGGACAGCTGGGGGTCTCCACTCGCCTTTTAAGAGCCCTGCGAGTCCGAGGACGCCCACTTCTTTAAACCCACAGCGGTGCGTAAAGGCTGCGCGTAAAACTCCGCGGACACAGACGAATCTCAACGACCTTAAAACCTTCCTGTTTTGTGTCCTGCTTCAGGTTCTGGGAGACGTGAAAGACCAAACGGAGACGCGAGAGGATTAGAACACTCTTTTGCACCCTATATTTTTTTTTTCTTATTTCTTCTCATTGGTGCCCCTCGTCCGGCCGCCAGCATGATGTCCTATTTGAAGCAGCCGCCGTACACGGTGAACGGACTGAGTTTATCCTCAGGAGTGGATCTGCTGCATCCTTCAGTGGGATACCAAGGTAATATACTCAGGCAGGGTGCAACCGCTTAGAAATAAACAAAATAAGATAGCTTTCCATTCCGCGTTATGTAGGCCTATTAAATGTCCAAATGTAATGATCAACATAGACAATTAACAACTGAGTGATGAATGGAATAAATCAAATAATCAAGCTACAGAAGTTTGTATATTTGAGTCAGGCTGTGTTATTTCGTTTCTTATTTCCACTGTGTTTCCCCCTCTTATTCCCAGGAACCCCTCGCAAACAGAGGAGAGAGAGGACGACCTTCACCCGGGCCCAGCTCGACCTGCTGGAGAGTCTGTTTAACAAGACTCGGTACCCGGACATCTTCATGAGAGAGGAGATGGCCTTAAAGATCAACCTGCCAGAGTCCCGAGTGCAGGTGAGTCTCCAACACAAACACCTCAAACCAAACACATAGTCCATTGATGGCAGCTCGATAACTGGGCATGGTCTGAGTGCGAGGCGAGACGCGCCACTTCATCCAAGTGTCCTCTTCATTGTTGGAGAAGTGTTTGATAACAGTCACTTCTTGATGCGACATTTTGTCGTTTGCTGTTGAATATGAATCGATTGAATTCATATTACGAATTTCTAATATATTATATAAAATCCCTTTATAAGTAGCTAAACCCTTATTTGTATACGTTTATATAGAGTGACACAATGTAAAGCCTGTACAACTAAGTATTGAAAACGTATAGAAAAATATAAATGAAAGGTTTGGAAAAAATAACACATCATTTTCGGATATGTAGCCTAACTACAATTTTTTTTTTTATGTGGCTTTGTGATCACTTTAAATGTAACTTACAATTTCACATTAGTCTACACTACAGGGTTTGAGGAATCTTAAATCCTGGTAACAGTAGCATAGCCTAAAAAGAACAGAGGTGTTGTTATAGCTACATCACATTAATTTAAACGCATTTATCTTCCAGGTATGGTTCAAAAATCGACGAGCCAAACATCGCCAACAGGCCCAGCAAACCCAAGGTGGAGTGCAGAACAAGGCAGTCAGCAAGCCGGTGAAAAAGAAAAGCTCTCCGGTCAGAGAGGCCAGCTCAGAGAGCGGAGCCAGCGGGCAGTTCACGCCGCCCTCCACCACCTCCCTCCCGGCTGTGAGCAGCAGCAGCAGCGCGGCACCACCGGTATCTATCTGGAGCCCGGCCTCCATCTCCCCGCTGTCCGACCCGCTGTCTACCTCCTCTTCCTCCTGCATGCAGCGCTCCTATCCCATGGCCTACACCCAGGCCACGGGCTACAACCAGGGCTACACGGGCTCCTCGTCCTACTTCACCGGGATGGACTGCGGCTCCTACCTTTCGCCTATGCACCATCAGCTACCCGTCGCGGGCTCCACCATGAGTCCCATGGGCAGCAACGGGGTATCCAGCCACCTGAGCAACGCGTCTTCCCTGTCCTCGTCGGCGTACGGCGCGGCGGGGCTGGGCTTCAGCGGCGCCGCAGACTGCCTGGACTATAAGGACCAAACAGCCTCCTCATGGAAGCTCAATTTCAACGCGGACTGTTTGGATTACAAAGACCAAGCAGCGTGGAAATTCCAAGTATTGTGAGAGGAGAGAATTCAAAGGGACAATTTTCACAAACTGCAGACTATACAGGCAAATTATAAACCCAAGCTTGGGAGCAGAAAGTGCGGCGTGTTTCCACCACCACAGGCCCCAACTTCTACCTCGGGCAGAGCAGAACGGGAGTGCCAGCCGGTTGTCTCACATGTTGGGTTAATTTATTGAACATTCAGACTGATTTCTCCCCAACTTTGATCAAGGACACGGAACAAATGTGTTGACCAAAAGGAAAAAAAAAAAGGATCAAAAGAGCGAAAGATCCAAGCCTAAGTTGGTTGAGTTTGAGGAATAGTACCGTTTTTTTTAAGCTCCTTAAAGACTCCCCTCTCTTTTCTTTTTATTTTGTTGGCACGCTGAAGGGCCCCTTTGATCAAAGCGTTGTGTGTGTGTGTATGTGTGTGTGTGTGTGTGTGTGTGTGTGTGTGTGTGTGTGTGTGTGTGTGTGTGTGTGTGTGTGTGTGTGTGTGTTGTAGAGAGTGAGTGTGTGAGAGAGAGAGGCTCTGACATGAACCTGGATGCACTATTAATTTATAAGAAATGTTTAAAACTAGTTTTAAGAGACAATCAATCCGTTTGCGTGTGCTCATAAATGTCCCTTATGTGTTTTTGAATTATTTTCCCCCATGTGTTAGATTTCTTTAAAAAAAAAAAAAAAATGTGATTCTTTGTACTACCCTGTATGCAGTTTTGCTTTGCGCCATAAATGCGCCACAAACCCAGCTGTGAATTTGATAGATTTATTTCCATGTCTCGAGTGTTAAATGATAAATTATTATTAGGACATATTAGGTGAATTAAATAGGGACTGCAGAGTCAATCAAGCCAGCAGCCAGCAAGGTCCACTTGAGCTGTAAAGTGATGCGAGAAGGCCACAAACACACTAAACAACAATAAAGACCACTTGACCTGACCCAACACTGTGGCTGCATGTATAAATCCATCTTCTGTGTTTCTTCCTGTTTGTATCACCTGTTTCTGAACACAACACACCGCAACATGCCAACAAGCCTGAGGAGGGAACCCCATCTCATTTTACCCACATGTTTAATCAGGCTATTACACTTTTTGGTATGGCTTAAATATATTAGATTAAAGTGTCAGTAGTGCCCAATTTCATCCTTGTGAGTGATCACCAAAATGTCATTAGAAGTTAACCACTTTTTATGTTTCTACTACATCACTAGAGTCTGGGATTTCTGTCCAGGCTGGGAGGAATGTGAATTATGTGAGAGCTATGTTAATCTCGTCTCATAAAGAGGATAATCCAACATTTTTATTGACGGTTGCTCTTTGGTTCAGGGCGCACCGCTGGCCAGTTCACACGGAGAAAATGTGAAATGAGCTCTGCTGCTCAGTCCACGGGCAAACACGCGTTTAAAGACAAGTTACACATCAAAGAAAACAGCAGAAAACGCGGAGGTTAAGGCTCCAGACAACAAGTCAATATGTGACGCTAATAACGGCAAACTGGGTAAAATGTAGGCTAATTAAACCTGCAGTACATTTTAAGAAAAAGACATCACAAAATCAATTTGCAGATGGGTGATTGAGCTAAAACTTTTAGTTCTCAGATATTACCTTGTATATACTTGGCTAATATCAAAATCATCAACTTCAAAAGTTTCTGCTTCTCAGCCTTTGGTCAAAATCAGTGTTATCTGCTGCAGGGGTTGTCCTGCATTGCACATATGAATTAGTGTGGGCATATAGCAGGCAGCCTCTTTGGGGTTTTAGGGAGGAGAGAGAGAGAGAGAGAGAGAGAGAGAGCATGTGAGCGAGCAGGTCCAGGGGCTCGTGCATGGATGAAAGAAGACGAAGAAGGCTCGTGCTATCGGTCTAATTAGGATGTGACAGGAGAGGCTTCTAATAACGCTGACGTGACTTTTTGCTGCCGTTGAAGTGCTTTGTTGTCTATTTGACCCCCAATTACTGAATGACACACACAATTACAGAGCATCAGCGTGCACTCTATTAAACATGACTGTAAATGTAGCCTATTAGATTTTTTTTTTATGGAAGACAGTGGATAATGTGTTTTTTATCGCTTACATTTGTAATCACAAAGGATTTTAAGTTGGCACAAGCATTAACATGTTAGATCACGTTAAAAACCTAAAATCTCGACCTAAATAAAGACAAGATGAATTATGACAAATACATAAAAAAAAACAGCTGCAAAGGTCATGTGTAGGCTATAGTTGAGGAAGAAAACAATAATTCATATGAAAAAATAGGAAAACAATTTCCTATTGATATAATCTGAGCCATATGGCTATAGGCTAATTTATAGGGGAGGAGGGGGGGCTTCCAGTCCCATCTAGTGGTTCTAGATTAATAAAACAATCTAATCCATGTCCATAAAGATTAGAGCTCTTGCATTTTACTCGTGACAAGTGCTACAACATTACAGTCAAATAAAACTTGCAGTAAACACACTGAACTAGTCTACGTATGTTTTTGGTCACATGTTTTGCTTGCTACAGTGGTAGAAATATGTTTTTGTTTAATGTCCTGGTCAAAGCTTCAACAGGTTCATTAAATGTCAGCGGAGAGCAGTAAGTCAGTCAGTCTTCCAGCAGCAGGAGGACCAGGGGCCCCCAGAGCCCCCGAGTATCCATTCGGTTTTAATTAAGCACAAGCGGCACTGAGGGGGACATATGGGTCCGGCAGACGCGCTGCAGTAATCCTCTCATCGCATTTGAGGATGTTAAACAATAAAAAAAAGAGCCTCAGAAGCCTCTCCTTGGCTGAAGCGACCGCACATTTTGTCGATCGTCGCCCCGAGGCAGGGCTTTCCCAAAGCATCACCACTTCACCTCGGCCGGGGACTTCCAGGTTTCCCCGCCGGGGAAGAGGGGGTCCGACCGACGCTGGAGGGGTGCGTCTCGATCTGGCTCCACAGCAGCGATGGGCCTCTAAACTACATGCAATACTTTACTCCGGTTTTACTATGACAAAAAAATGTAACACAAGCACATAAATAGAGATGAAGATACTTCTAATTTGAAATAGCATCCTGCTGTATTAGTGACACTTGTTTTTTCTTTGCTGCGGGATGCCGAAACAAGTCAAGTCAACGTTATTGTCATTTCTGCGATATGTGGCAGACATACAGAGCAACTGAAAATACAATTCCTCTCCGACCCAACAATTTAGCTGCATGAAGCACGCACTGATGGAGCCTATATCTAGCCATAGTGCATGTGTTTAACCAACTTATCTCGCATGGTAAAATATTCAAATATCATTCTCAAATGGCTTCTGTGAGACATAACAGCCGTATAGGCTGTATTTGTTAATGGCCCAATAATATAGTCTACAGTATATTGTCGGCCTACTATATAATAGGCTACAGTAGGCTAGCCTATCAGTGTACTTTTCTATACATACAGTATTAAGGCTAGAGATAAGGTACTAGTTTTAGTTCAGTCTCTATAGTCAGCTGAGTTATTAAATATTTCTTATTTATGTCTTTTTATTGTACTTAGCTTTCTTTTCCTAATTTGCTTCATAATGTATTTGACAGTTTTAACACTGCATTTTCATACATGATTCTTAAAGATATATCAAGATGTGCATTGTAAAGGAGGCATAAAGAGGCTATCATTTAATATTTGCATTTTGCAATATTTAATATACTATTGCAGGCTATCTATGTACTATAGGCTATATTTAAGCTATAATAATAATAATAATAATAATAATAATAATCATAATAATCATAATATGATAATTTTTGCTTGGAAAGATGCATGATTTGATCTGTCTATCAGTACAGGTGCGGCCAATAAAGTATTGCATTAGCATTACCCCACATTATTTTTCTGCCAATATAGAATTGGGATTTTTGTGATCTTTTTACTATTCTTAGGACTTATCACTATTACATCACTTATATGTCAAATTAGCAATTGAATAGAATCACGAAAGCCTTTTTTAAAACCATAGGCATGTCTCAAAAGTTCTATCTGTTTTGCATCTGAATCCAACTAAATCCACATTAGTAATGGCTGATTTAGATGTAAAAAATATTTCAGATTGGCTTTGTATCAGCTTTGAAAAACCACATCACACATCCTGTTTTTGCTGCTCTTTTAGTTCAGGGACTGATTGTTTTTTCATCAGACCAATATAACGGGCCTATTGGGAACAAACCAATATGTCAGTTATTGTCTGGAGAGAGGGAAGGCATGACATAAAACATCAAGAAACGTTTATGAGGAACAATTCATGATTTAAACAAGCCTATCAGAGGTAATTTTAAATAGGCTATGCTATTATCAGCTGTACAGTGTCACTGACAGCAGGCCTGACAGGCATACAACTTTGTTTTTGTTTTTAAATAAAGAATTAGTGAAAGTACCGGGGCAGCAGGGCAACAATCCTGCATATTTGAAGACAGTAACCGCTATTTGGTAAAGTGGGATATGGACAGCAGTTGCATAAAATAAGCACAAGATGAACCGAATGTAGGTTCTTTTATGAAGAAAATGAGGGATAAACGGCCAATTTTGTTGGTGAGAAATGAACTGAAGACTATTGTTATGCATAAGCATGTGTCCTACATTCCCAGAGAGACGATGTCTATCGCATATCAACACAGCAACACATACATAATTAATCCGCAACAACAACATCTCATTTAAATGAATGAAACAATAGTGTTTCTGTACTCCTGTCAGACTGGCGGTTAAAGAATATGGTAAATGGTTAAAAGTGCACAGCCTTAACTCTTTATGACCTTCTCTATCTGTGTTAAGCCATGTCATGTTAAGAGTGATTTCATCTGATGGATTACACAATTTGATGAGATTAAACTCAATTCTATCAGATGCACACAGTAAATGTTGCCATGTGATGTTTTAATGGGACTTAAAGCAGCGCAAAAAATGTTCTTTTAATTGGAATCCAGGAATGCCACGGGGCTGTTGATGAAGAGAACTCATTTGGCTCTAATGTAAAACATTGTCTTGCACATTTGGAAATTGTTTCTTGAAAAAGAGGCACAGAAAGGGAAGCAGAGCTCTAGGGAAAAGGGTTTCTGGAGCTGTTTAAACTGTAAAAGTCACTGTTGCTTTAAAAGCTCAGCAGTGTTGGAAGAAGTATTTAGATCCTGTACTTAAGTAAAAGTATACAACAATGCAAAAGTACTGAATTGAACATTCTACTAAAGTGTTTTCAGTATAAATGTACTCCAAGTATCATCAGTGAAAGGACTTGTTCTGTAGAATGGCCTCTTTAATTGACATATTATACGTATTACATTATGAGATTGCCAATACTGTTGCATCAATACGTAAGTAGCATTTTACTGTCTCAACGTGAAGCTAATTTAAATTTGAAGAGTTTGTTTAGTCCAGTGGTACCCAACTTAAGGATCTGGTCCCCTCCAAAGGGTCACATGAATCTCAAGGGTTGTGAGATGATGTGAGAAGAAGTTCTGCTGCACACATTTGTATTCATTGTTTGGAATTTGTTTGCTTTTTATTGTAAAATATTGGATACTTTTACCTCTGTAATGTCTCTTTGGTGGAACTGCTAATCTGAAACGCGACAAGGGGCCCCAGCAAGACACTGCTTTTTAATAAGGGGCCACAAGCCAGAGACATTGGAAACCACTGGTTTAATCTCAACAATGCATTGTATAGCTTATCATAAGTTTTTAATGTAAAATTAAAACCTTAAAAAGGAACCCGTAAATAGAGCAGTGGAGTAAAAAGTACAATATTTCTCCCTGACATGGAGTGAAGTAGTAGACTATAAGTAGCATACAATGCAAATACTGCAAGTACAATAACTTCAAATGGTTCTTGACTCAATGTACTTAGTTATACATTCCACCACTGAAGCTCAGTCAATACCAAGTAATGAATGTGTCATTTTGATAATCAGTATTATACTATATGTGATACTGTATGAAGCCACTGTGTTCCTTGTTTAACACAATGAACATAACATTGATGTTAATCTCAGGTATATTAAATATAAAACACTGTTGGACAACATTGACTGTGCCAGATTTTGTCAGGTGCCCGTGGAGAGTTTGGTGTTATCGTCCATTAAATTAGGATCACAGCGCCGTGGAGCATGTTTATTACAAGGTTTGTTGGGCTCTTTTCCAATTTATGATGGAAATAGCTGCAGAAAATGCCCACTAACTGGACCTCCTGGGTGCTTCTCCAATAATAAATAGCTGCCTTCGCCTTCCGTTGCTGCTATTTTTCGTATTACAACCAAGGCACACTGTATGAATGCTGTTAATTTTCTTGTGAGGAGAAGGACTCCGCCAAACACAAAAGCATTTGTATATACAATCAAAAATGATGAAGAACATACATTTATAGCTTTTCTGTAAGAGCGTCTGATGGTCTAAAAGGCCAAAGGCTGAAATGTCCATTTAAAATCAATTAGTCTGATTTCTCTTAGTCATCTTTTTGGGTAGAAAAACCATGCAGGCTAAGGAAACCCATAAAAGATTCCATGATGAGCACGGTCCGGCTCTGAAATCATATAACTGTATCTGATTTGTATAATTATCTGTACATTAATCTCACCCAATAATAACTCAATGTATGCAGAATTAACCGATTTTCAAGACTTGAGCCTGTTATGAACGTATGCAAACCTCTTATAAAGACAACATTAGTGAAATGTTTAAAGGACTTTTGAATGGTGCTAGGATGTGAGCCAAAAAAATAATAATGCTGAGATATTGTCATTTGAGGAAATACAGCACTGTTAAAACACACATGTTGCGCGCACACGCACGCACACACACACACACACACACACACACACAAACAGGCAGAAATGAAGCAGAAAGCTGATTACAGGTTTAACGAAAATCCAGCATATGTGAAAAAAATGAATTGCCATCAGAGAATTAGTGCTTCACATAAAGTTAATGCCTAGTTAATGTTTCTTTCTCTCTTTTTTTCCCGAAGCATCCATTTAGCATCAGGACCTTACAACCCTGGATTATATGGACAGTGGACACACAGCCAACAAAGCACTCCTGCCCTCATGAGAACAGACCATTAGTGGGGGGGGATCATAAATCTCCTTATAAGAGCAAAAGAGAAATGTTGTAATAACAGATTACATGCATTTACTGGCCACATTTACATCCATAAGCTGAAGCTAAAAGCATTTGATGAAAACAAATGACTTTGTCGAGGAAGCCATAGGACCACGAGGAGGAGGCGGTGTGGGGCAGCTAAATGAATAATGAATTCAAAAACACACCTGCCCGTGATTGTTGCCAGTTTATTCCACAAAGTTTGATCGGAACTGGCAATCTCAAAACTGTCTGTGTTGGTTGGCTCAGGAGTGATAATATAACACGAGCACTAAGAATGTTACTGTGATTCATCGTCCATTCAAACACTGGGCTACAGCGTGACTGGAGCTTGTTGCTGAAATCATTACACTTGAAATATTCAACACACTGTTCCTGATGCGACACGGCAAGAGGCCCAATCTCAAACCTCACATTTGAGCCTGTTTACATGAAAACATTGTACATATTAATCCAAAAAAGGAAGGCCATCATTTATATGATATGTACAAATTGGTCTTGAGCTGGACTGCATAGCTTATGTTGGTCACGTTAGCTAAACATGTGAACTGCTAATGGAAGCAATACATGTATCCATACTATCTATCAGCATAAAAATGGACAGCAGAGAATATGATTATGCTTCAGGATTGGTTTGAGATGTCTCACTGGACATTTTGTTTGTTTTTTTAACTTCAATGAATTCAAGCTGACAGGTTGCTGTACTATATGAACAATGAGTGTTTGATACAAAAAAGATCTTTTGACAGAAAATATCTTAATTTAAGGTTCATTACGGAGCATTTTTCCAAAGCTTTCAACTGCTTTTTTCAACTGCATCTATGGAGTTTTTTCAGTTGTCAAGCTACAATTACAGACGTTCACACTGAAATAATGTGAAATAATTTCCATTTACTTAACCCCAAACTGGCCAATATATATATATATATATATATATATATATATATATATATATATATATATATATATATATATATATATATATATATATACTGTATATAACAGTGAGAATACCTTAGAGTCCCCTCAGGGCCAACAGCTCACTAAGTGGAAAACTTATTAGATACAGCAATCCCAACTGCCAAGCCTTTTTTCTACTGCAGTTACAATACAGAGGTCAAAGGTCAAGGGGCCTCCCATTGCTTGACAGAAACACGTACAGTGTAGAAAATCTCACGAAACAACATGCAACTCCTTCTTAATGCAATTACAGACGAGAGAAGTATGCTATGATTCTAAAAGATAAATCAAAAACACAAGCGTAAGCTTGAGGACAGGCCTGGTGATTGCAGTTCCCACATTTCCATTGCATCGTTGACCTTCCTCCTCACTCTGTCTCACTCTGGACAGATGGAGAGGTAGTACAGTAGGATGGATGGATGCAGAGTTTGTTGACAGATGCCTCTCTCGCTGCCACGCCTCGTCTCGGCCCACCTGTTAAGGGCAGCAGTGATCGCCTGGAGGCGAGCGTGTCTGTTGTGGACGCACGGCGGGAGGAGGTGGCCAGGGAGGGGTGGACTGGAAATGCTGGCACGTGCTCCCCTGCAGAGATCTTTCTCCAGTTACAAATCTTGTAACAGGTGTGTGTGTGTGTGTGTGTGTGTGTGTGTGCGCGTGTGTGCGTGCTGCATTAGGTGTGTGAATAAACACAGGTGTCCGTGTTTCCTCTCTCTAATATAAAACAGAGTGTGGTGCAAGCATTGATGTGTTTACGGGTTTGTTGATCAATCATATGTGTGTTGGCGTATTAGTGTGTGTGTGTGTGTGTGTGTTTAGGGGAGCAGGAGGAGTGTGCCCACTCTGCACCCCCACAGCCGCCACACGCCTGGCCACCTGCTCTGGGATTAGAGAGCATGCGGATTACACGCGTCACAATGGACATAACACAAACACAAATATGCCCTCGGCCAACAAAAGGACACAGACACACACCGGACAGCCTCGTCGCTAATCGCTCATAGCATCTTCAATATTTCCGTAGTTTGGGAAACAATGACTCTGGATGCAGTGCACGACACGGCAGATTATATTTACGTTTGTGTTGACTGATGCTTTTAGGTACAGGAGGAGAGATTTAAACTGTGCATATTTTCTGTGGATTCATTATTGTATGTTTACATTGAGGATTATTATTGCTTGTTACATCATTCACTGGACTTGTTGTTTCAATAGGTCTTAACACACGGGGTGTGTGTGTGTGTGTGTGTGTGTGTGTGTGGGTGCGTGTGACCCACAACAGATCTGCTGTCCTACTTTTTAACCATAAAAACACTGTGACGTCAATACGGAGAAACTAACAGGCGATCCTCACCAAGAAAGGTCATCAAAACAGAACATCACCATTAATATAAACACAAACAAGTCATTCACAACAACTATTGGCAGTTCTTGTGTGTTATTTTAAGGCCCCATGCTCCGAGTTACAACAAAAAGGGTCCACTCAAAGAATATGTTGACAGCTTTGGCTCAGTTCCCCACAATAATTTAAAAGGAGCATTCTGTCCATTTTACATCGATTTGCTAGTCAGGGGGAGCACTGCAGACTGTAAAAGCACTTCTTTGATGTCTTCTTTGGCTTTTAGGGACCAAAAGACTCTGCAGCATCAGCTTTAACCACTCTTTTTTACATCTGTTACAAGCCACGCAGACTTAATGCAATTAATTAAATCAATAAAGCACCCTGTACAAAAGTGCACCTCTTAAAAATCCAAATCAAAGAAGGCAATGGAAATAAATGTACATATTAATAAATATAAAGTACAGAACTACACAAACTTTTCACTTACAAGTCAGTTAATATATGCCAATGCATAAAATGGAACTAAAAGTAAAAGTATATGGGCAATTTTAGCTTCATAAATTAAAAAAATAAAAACTTTGTGTTTTTGGTATTTTTAAGGAAAACTCTCCCAATATAAAACCAGGACATGAATGAAAAATGGCATGAGCAATATCACAAGCACTGGCTTGAGAGTAGCCATCAGTTTCTTGCATGTAAATGTAACAAGTCATTCCTGTAACATTTGCTTTTATATGCGTGGTTTATTCAGTGCTTCAGTGTCACCAAATATATATTTTAATGACACGTTTGAGCAGAAACTACAGTAAGGTGAATAGTACAATAATTGCAATGTCCTGATATACAGCCCAAAAATAAACTACCAGGGCTCTGTGTGTTCAGGGACACTTAGAAACATGTGACCTCCTACACTTGTTGAGTAAGAGGCCTTTGGGTGTATGCGTGGGTGTTTAAATACAGTCATGGTGGGATGTTGAGGGGGGTGAAGATCTTCCTCACCTCCTTTTGCCCCACGGGGTCAGCGGGTTTGTTTTGCTAATGACCCCATCCCGTTATGACCTCATTCAGTTTGCGCTCAGTAATTGGTGGCACACTGACACACTGAGGTACCGGGGGAGGGGCTCACACGCTTGGGAGGGGGGGGCGGTGGATCCCATTGTAAACATTCCTCCCTGACAAATAAGGTATTGTTATTGATGATTAACAACAATGATGGGTAATCTGTGTGTGTGTGTGTGTGTGTGTGTGTGTGTGTGTGTGGGGGCAGGGAAAAGGATAATGAGGATGATGTAGGTGATGAATGATGATGACAAGTGAGGTGTTGGCACAGATTAACCTCAGCATGGAGGGAAGTGGCAGTAATGAAGATAACTAATGACAGTAGCTACATTTTGTGCTCCGTTAATGAGGACGATACTCTTCACACCTTCAGTTGCTAAAAAGCCATTGAGCAAGGCACAGAGTCCTGAGCAGTGTAGGACTAGGGATCAGTGTTTCTTACCTCACAGGTTCCTTGTTTGAATGAGTGTAATTTTTGAGGAAACCAGTTATGTACCAACATTTTTCATGTGGATTGATGGAATGTGGATGGATTGTAGAAAAAGATACAGTATGTTTGAGATTATTTTTTGTTTATATTATTATTAGAAAGTTAGTGGTTTTGAGGTCCTTGTACTTCACTTGAGTATTTGTATTTTCTACTACATTACATTTCAGTGGGATATATGTAACTTTTTTTACTTTATAATTTGACATCTGTAGTAATTTGTATATATATATATATATATATATATATATATATATATATATATATACACACACACACACCACAAACCTGCGGTGTGGACTTGGATGCATGGTGCTGCTGGTGGTTGAAGGTGGGGAGTCTCTCCTTTCTTTGCTGCCATTTGTCTTTTGTAGCCTCACAGAGATCCTCTTCATTATCTGCAGCTCCTGCTAGGACTTTATTTCTTCACTTTTGTCTGTTTTGAGCAAAATCCTCCCATTTGGTGCCACTGATCAAACCTTTTGAGGTTGATCTTGATGTTATCCCTCTTTTTCTGACCTCCAGGTCCACGCTGGATCTGAGGATACAGTATGTGTATGTAAATGCGAGTCTGGCGGTCTTCTTACACGGCCAGTCCATCTGAGTTGGAGTTAAAAGATGAGTAGTTGGTGTTTAGACTGATATTTCTGTGTTTGCCTCTCCAGCTGATGCAAAAAACATACATACAGTAGAGCGGTGAGAACAACTGTCTTGTAACCAAGCAGTTTGGTCCACAAACTCCTGAGTTTTACAAAAGACCCCACTGGCACAGCTGATATGATGATGTATTTCTTTGTCGAGGTGAAAGTGGTCCACATTCTTGAGATTGGTACTGCAGGTGGAAGAGCAGTAATTTCAGGTGGAAAACATTTGTCTTCCTTCAGTTCAGGGCCAGTCCCAGGAGCTTACGTGCTTAAACAAATGCATCAAGGATGCACTACAGATCTTCTTCTGAATGTGCATAGATCATAAGCATATTTTAGCTCCAAAACATATACAGGGATATAACACTTAGTACATTTTGATGAAAATACTTCTGTACTTGAAACTACAAATACAGGATTTTTACATTTGAGGTAGTGCTGTTTAAAATAAAGTAAAATAACACAATACTAACACTGCACAAATAAAAGAGAACATCTAAATCTGCTGCACTAATGTGGTGGATATAGTTATTATCTATGACAGAAGTGAATAAGTTCCTGTCTCAATCTCTTTTTCCTAAACTATTATTTGACTCTCAGATGGAAGGCTCTCTTGCATGGAAGGAAGGTGAACTATTAGACTTGTAATACGGCACACCATTATATCCTCAAGTTTGTGTGTGTGTGTGTGTGTGTGTGTGTGTGTGTGTGTGTGTGTGTGTGTGTGTGTGCTTAAACGTTAAGTGGTTGCGTGTCTTCTGTGAGAAATGCCCGGGGTCATTCATGGGTTTTTCTAATGTGCCATTATTCAAATTAATATAAGGGGAAGAGTATCATTGTGTGTGTGTGTGAGATTGCATGCGTGCGTGTACTAATACATTCCACTGAGGAAATTCGATTTGATTGTACATCAAAAAAGTTGCATGATAGCTATCGGTGTTAATTATCTTCTACTATGTGTAATATGTAATTACAGAGACATTATTACCATTAATTATAGAGCATTTATAAATGAATTAGCATGTATTATGCCTTCTATGGGTGTGTGTGTTTGCATGTGCTCTGCGGCAATAGATTTAACAAAATGTTCTGCTGTTACATTGCGAGCGTCATGCAGGAAAGCACCACAGGATGCCTCCGAGCAACAACAACAAAAACAACAAAAACCATGGGATGAAAGTGCTTTTGCTTGTGTCGGGTTTATACCTAAAAAAAAAGAAAAAAAGTGCACATGCATCCACAAATGCACAATTTTGCTTTTTTTGGGTGGCAGCAAAAGTCATCCCTGCAAGCTCCCCTCCTCCTCCTCCTCCTCCTCCTCTTCCTCACCTCTCCTCATCCCACTATCACATCGGACAGGGTCTACTTATAGTACCGCGCCAGAGAGCAGAGAATGGGGAGAGAAAGGGTATTATGACAGTGAGGAGAGAAAAGAGAGGGAGCGAGGGAAAAGAAGGGCAGACAGGGTATTATGAGAGAGAAGGATGAGAGCAGTGAAGGCATTTGGAGCCTTTATTCGCCTTCCTAAGCCACGGGCTCCGCTCCCAATCCGATTGGTCGATACGGCCAGCCATGTAAATGAAATGCAAAGCAGAGAGACCCTGACTTCCCTTTGCCAATTTGTGGGGCCCTTTCTCTCCTCCTCCGCCGATGGCTTCCTTCTTTTATCAGTCTGTCTTCCTCTCAACGTGACGCCTTTCTTCCTCAGTATCACAGCCTGCCGCCTTCAACCTCTGATTCTTCCTCCCTCTCTCTGGAAGATAATGACTTGCCTTTTTTTCCTGCAAGAGCTGAACTCTGCACTTCTCTAATGTTCAGCTCGCAGGATTTAATCCACGCTTCTTCTTTTTTTCCCTGGGAAACTCCAGTGGTGATTTGCATGTGTGCTGCTCTGGTTGTGTGTGTGTGTGTGTGTGTGTGTGTATGTATGTGTGTGTGTGTGTTTGCAGAAGCATATACAGTATATCTCCTCACGCTCTTTGCCTAACGCTGTAATTGAGGCCATTATAGGTTGTTTTCCCTTAACTTGCAGTTTTCTTCAAATGCATTAGCGTAACCTGCACAGGTCTGGCTTAATAAACTTCTCTACACATTATTTGTTTATATCAAAATACTCTTTCTTCATTTGCACATTTAATTTGATGTCCATGATGGAGACCCTCCTCCCAGCCCCGCAGGAGGTGGAGGGTCTGTTGACACTAAACTCTTCCCAGGGGGTAGAGTACCAGTAATGGGGGCTCTGGCTGCGTAAAGCCCTGGCTGTGAGATTTAGGTTGCTGTTTATTTTATTTATTTATTTTATAAGAGTCTAATCAACTCCAGCAGTGTTTTTTTTTTTTTTTTTTTTCTCTTAACAGGATGGGACGGGGGTGACAGGCTGATAGATGGGGCAGGACTGATGACAGGTTTAAGTGCAGACAAATGCCACAGTCTGTCCCAGATTAAAAATGTCCACTACCACTGTAATCCTTGTAGCGCTGCCAAATTGGTATTCCCTCCGTTCCCTGAACGGAGCATGCACTGAATGAGCAGAGACTGGGACAGGAAGAGAATAAACAAGTGAATTTGTAGGCCCTGCGTATGGTTGGAGAGGCCTGAATATCTCTCTAAATTCCTCTGCAGGAATAAAGTTTAGGCCAAGAGTTATAACTAGAAATTAGTTATTTGTTGTTTTGGTGCTCACAAAAGAAGAAAAAAAAATGATGTATATCTACAATGTATGAAGATGAACAGGTCCCTCTCATTCAGGACTAAGAGAGCCACGTCAAGTTCGGTGCCTACATTCATCCGACTCATACATTGTTGATCTATTTATTTATATATACATTATTTTAATGTTTTTATTGCATATTCTTCATGTATTGTGCTTTGCAAGTTTTTACCTACTGACTGTTGGACCGCTGGTATGTGATGTGTGTGGTATATTGTGTTGTGAATGTGAACTGTGTTATGTTGTTGGGTATATGAACTATACACACTCAGATGTTCTGCACGAATGAAGATTGTAACGGATAAATAAAGTTCATTGAATGGAGAGCAGTGGATTCTGAAAACTAATAATTATAAGTAAGTAATAAATAAACAGCAAAGATGAATAAGAGTAAATGATCAGATAGGTACAAAGGTAAGAAAGGAACAAAGTGGAGAGCAGAGGGAAGATCGGGGAGGAGAAGTGTTCCAGTGGTCAGCAGCTATTCTCTTAGACGGTTCATCATGCAAACACTGCCACCCGCAGGCTGCTCTTTAAAACACAACTGCTTCATAACGCACATTCACATGCACACAAAAACACACAGGTTCAAACACATGCATGCACGGACAAAATCTATATCCTCATATAAGAACAGAAAATTCTGTTTGTTTGTAGGGGAATCTCACTACACAGAAGTGTATCCCACATACATTTTTGCCTGATTTTGGTGGCAACGGTTGCAGTGAAAAATGTAATTTAACATAAATTGTAATAACAAGCCAAAATAATCCACACGTAATCCACACTGAAGCTCGTGATAACTCCCCGAGAGCTCTTCCCCCAACCAGTTGAAGTCCTTATTGTAACATCCAGGACATATTAAGCCCTCACTGGATTGCCCCCCTACCAACAGTGCCGGTTGTGTTTTAGTTACAATTAGCGCTAGACTGACAAATCGGCCAGACCAATATTAGCTTGATGCGGATATTTTGGTATCAGCGTATACCGTATATGTTGGCCAATAATTTAACAGGAAATTGCAGTACAGAAATGTCAAACTAGGTTTGCTGTACTTGGAGTAGTACATCAAAAATGTATCCATTTAAAAATGATAGGCAGGTTATATACATCATCACAGTTCCTACTTAAACTCAAGACGCATGTGTTGAAGTCACAGGCCATTTTCATGGAAGACATTTTAAGATGTCTAAGTAAGAAATGCAGGTGTACATAATGAAAAAACAGCAATGCCGGCTGACCTCCATATTACAGGCTGGCTCACTGGCACGGCTTACTGGGACACCTAGAACAGAGCCGTCGTTATTCGCTATTAGCAACACCTGTGATTTTGCTACAGTGACAAGCATAATATCTGTTATAAAAAACAAATTCAAAAAATCAACAGCAATGTGTCTTTCCAGCAACAGTACTCTGGATAATCTGAATAATAATGTGTATAGCTTTCGTTGACATCTCACAACCTGGATACTTCAAACCAAAACTATTTGCATTGCTAGAAGTAGATGGGCAAATATGCTTTTTGAGAGAACCGGCCCTTTAACTAATGGCAATTCAACCTATGCTGTGTAGTGTAAGCCTGTGTGTGTGTGTGTGTGTGTGTGTGTGTGTGTGTGTGTGTGTGTGTGTGTGTGTGTATGCAGGAATGCACCATGATGGGCACTGGTGGGAAGCTCCTCTACAGCTTCCTGACAAGAGGGAGGAGGCCTACCATAACACACGTCAGACACACACAAACACACACTCACACACCCTCCTCATCAGCCTTTCCTTCCTTGTTCCCCCATCAACCCTCTCTTCGTTTGCTCTCCCCTCCTCCTCCCCAAACCCCCCCCCCCGCCTCCCCCAACAGTCCTGCCAAGCTGACAGTTTCAAGCTCCGTGGAAAATGAGTCTCGCTCACATTACAATCGCGCAGGACAGATTCCATTAGCACTATCTGAAATTGAGCACGGGGAGCAGAGCGCGGGAGGCAGCGGCGCGTGGCCTTATCAGAGGGAGAGGGTGAGTTCCGTCGACGTCACTAATCCACTGGGCGGGATTGAGCACACACGCGCACACACATACACGCACACACACACACACACACACACACACGCACACACACACACACACACACACACACACACACACACACACACACACACACAGTGAAAGACAACTTGGGGAAGACACAAGAGATGCACACACACTCAGGAACAAACAGATAGATACCTACCAACACAAAATGAAATGAAAGGCTCATAAACACACACATAAACAGATGCCACAACCTCAACGCTCACATTGTACAATGTAGTGAAAAGGACCAAAATTTGCATTAAGCTAAAAGACATGATGAAACTGGCGGAAAACAGGGTGTGTGTGTGTGTGTGTGTGTGTGTGTGTGCCTTTGTGAGTCTTTTCCTGAGGAGCGCTGGCAGGTCTGTTCAGTGCTGCTGCTGGTAGGATTTGTAACATGTCAGTCGGTCGGTTTGAGATGAAACTGAGCCTCTCTCACACTCGCTGTGTGATCTCTACAGTACCTCCCTGCTTGTGTGCACTCGGTCTCTCTCCCTCTCTGCTCACACACACAAACATCCTTGCATGCATACAAACATATTCTACATAATATATAATATGTGCCCACACACGTGTGTGTGTGTGTGTCCCCTCCCCCCCCCCACAGTGTCCTCATCCTCATAGTTATTAACCCTTGACACATAAATCCAAGGGTATTTGGGTGTGTGATATTAGCTGTGTGTGTGTGTGTGTGTGTGTGTGTGTGTGTGTGTGGGAGGGAGGATGGGGTTAATCTTTATGTAGTGGGGATCTTTCGCACAAGATCACTCAATTTAAATAGAGCGGGGACACTTTGATGTTTCCAGCCCTCCCTCCTTTTTTTTCAGCTCTCCCTCTCTCTCACCCCTCTAATTTGCTTCATGTTGCCCCCCTCTGTGCCCCAGTGATAAGGTGTAATGAGAAATGTTTTCAAAATGGCTCTCACCTACCATGCGATGCTAATTGGGCGTGTGCTTGACACAGCCGTAAGAGGAGAGTGTTCATCCCTGACTGTTTAACGGTGCTGAGGAGAGGGGAAAAAGACAAGAGCAGAACATTTTAGTTTTCCAACCACGAGTGGATAGCAGAGAGTAAAATAAAAGTGACACATGCTTGCATCAACCGAGCGCCACTTAAAAAGCCCCTGCCCCCTCAAAAACACAAAGTAATGAGAGGAAATACCATCTTCATTAGTCGTCATTTACAGGGAATTACGGCGATGCCTCCTCGGGCTGTTATTGGTCACGCTGAGCGCGAGCGGCGAGAGTCAGGGAGGAAAAGAAGGAACTTTGGGAAGATGTGGGAACAGAGGAGTGTTTGGCCTATATTTGTTCAGCAGCAGAGTGACGCCGCTGCAGGAGCACTTCTCTCATCAAAATGGGGAATATATAAAAAAAAAAAGACACATTTCTTGGTTTCCAACAGCAAAATACAAAATAAATCAAACAGGAACAGAAATTGAAAGACAAAGAAGCGAGTAGAGTTTCAAACACAAAATATAAACAAACAGGAAGAGGCTCAAACATGAAATCAAAGCTCCAGACTTTAGACTTGATGAAATGGGAATCACAAAAAAACACAACAAAGGCGAGTCAACATTAGTTAGGATGAATGCAAAATATCGGCACTGCGCTGACGACATAACAGAGATCCAAACAAGCCAAATCAACATGCGTATAGGATAGGGTGACCAGATTTCCCGGAACTTAAACCGGGACACTTTGCGCGTGACCGTAGTGTGTTTGTGCACGCACACGCTTTTTAACATGAACATGTGCCAGCCCAGGTCAGACACAGACACAGACAGTAACTTCATTATTTTGATCCTAGGCTCCTCGTATAATAATAAGTGTTTTTTCCTGTGAAATTAACAAAATTGCAGTAACAGCCTTTTTCAGTTTAGTGTGAGATTTATGTTGAGTTTTTTCCAAAAAATATTTTTTGAAGTGTTATTTATTCCAATAACAGCAAAGTAATTAAAATGATTTATTGAAACTAAACACTTAATTTCCTGCATTCTGGTGAATTTTTATGCACCTATTTCTACATTTTTCTGAATCAATGTATGCTGCAAATATCTTTATTTAAAGAGAAACAGATTACAATCCAAATATAAAAAACATGATGGAATATATTGCAGTAAGGCTGTCAGGCATTCTGTATTGCTTTCAACTATTTATTCTCCTTTGGATGGACTTTTCTAATTATATCTGAGTCAGCACACATGTAGCCTATAGTAATCATTTACTCTTACCTCCTGTTTTGCTTCTTTTGTTGGGGAAGTAACCTCCTTAATGTGCATATGACAATTATTCACCTCAATGATACATTCATTCATTTTAATTTATTAATAAACCCCTGGACTGTAATATTTCAGATGTTTGAGCAAGATTTCTGCTCTTGTCCAAAACTTTGTGCACATTCAAAATACAGTATATCTGTGTTCTCTGTGATTTGGAGGACTCGTGATATTTTGAGAAAAATAAAGTGATAATAGGAATAAAGTACAAGAATAAAGTCACAAGCTATATTTCAGAAAATAATCTATACCTGCACCATAGTCTGCTGTGCATTACGTGATTGCTCTGCTGATACGGTAGATCTCAGACAGACACAGAGCCCCGTTTGGGTCTCTGAATGAGACAAATAGTTTAGTATAATTTAGTTTAACTAGGGAAGTGGCTATACGCCACGCTACGTCGGAGGTGGAAACCCGAAACTACAGAAATACACGGAGCACAAACGCAACACATCTGCCGCAGCATGTCCACAGCTGAGCGCATCCATAAACCTGAAGCTGCCCTGCATTTTACAGAGAGTGGACACTAAGCGAGGCACAGGTCTGCTTCAGAGCTCCGTGCGTCTGAGTCTGAACCGTAGACTGGAAACGTCACGTCACGGGAACTTCGAACTAAATCATTAGTATTGCGCTCCTAAACTTTGTGTTGATGGCATCAATGTATTAGACTGATTTGGCTACGATTCCTCCGAAAACTTCACCCCTTTCACAGCTTTCCTCACGGAGAGACGGTTGCTAGGTGATAGCAACAAATACAGCATGGTCGGACCCCGCACGTAGCTGCCCGTTCTATTCGCCTCGGAAAAATAAACTGTTACAAGAAATAAAAAAAGTTACATTCGGGGCTACACTCAAAACATTCGGGGCTGAATACACGGCAAAATCGGCTGACGCCGCTCCTGGTGTAAACCGGGACATTTTAGCGTCCCGACAGGCTTTTGTCGGGACTCGGGACAAGCAATTCAAAATCGGGACTGTCCCGGTCAAACCGGGACGTCTGGTCACCCTAGTATAGGATGAGAGGCCTCATAACAGCTAATTAGCAATGCTAGCTAGCTAGTTAAATACACATTTAAGCTAGCTATTCATTTGGTCACATTAGTTCTAATGGAGTTCACTAGTTTCAGAAGCAAACAATACAAAGTTATACTGAAATATTGTTCCTGCCGAAAAACCCAAATATTGGTTTACTTACCGCAGTTCTTTAGTATCAATTATGAAGAAAAAATGGCGAAAATTCCGTTCAAACCACTGGAGCAGGTGGGCGGGGCTTTCCACTGCGTTGTTTACTACGCACATTTCCACCAGCTTTTACTCAATCTGTTCTAACAACTTTCAGTTATTTATATGGTCATATTGTGTTATGTTTAACTCCTTGCTGTCGAAATGTATGTCTCCAAGCAAATGTCTAAACTAAAAACTACATTTAAGTTATTGAAGGTTTTGTTTTACACATTTAAATTGCTTTCTGATGTAAAGCATTACACTGAAACACAGGCCATTGCATTTAACTCGATTTTGATTATTTTAGGCTACATGTTATTTTGCATATTTTACATGAACTTGTGATATCGCTATAAGACTCCAGCTGCCGTGCAACCAGACTGTATGCATGCAAGGTAGGCTATAAGCATCCCCCCTCGTCCATCCTCAAATCACCTACTTGATATAATCAATCTAATCTGTAAAAGAAATGTTAAATAAAATAACAGTTTACTCAAACCAAAGATACATGTCTCACGTATCTCTATTATCTAACTTTGCAGATAGGGCCTACAAGCTTTTTTTTTTCTTTGTCTTTTTAAAAAATATATATTTATACCACTGCAATAGCGTAGGTGAATGGAATATGTGGTGCTCACAGCCAGGATGGTAAACAGCATTTTAGAAATACTGACATCATGAGGTCAGCTCCACTCAATGCAGAAGAAAATTGACCAGACACCACAAAGAAAGTCACATTTTTGATATATTTGGATTTTTCACATTTAATAATTGTTAACTGTACTGTTTCAGTAAAATTCCCCACATAAAGGCCCTAATGTTGCCTTTACTACACTGTCAGGAATATAATCCTGGTGGAGAAATACTGAATCCTTTAATTAATAACCTAAGCATATTCAAGTGTAAACATATATAGCCTAAATACTGGAATCAGCCTATAAAATACCCACCATGTGCAAGTTCTTTTGTTCATTTTTTTTTTACTGTTGAATGTAAAGTGAGGAAAATGCCTCAGCATCACCTCGCTCTACTAAGGCTTTATAAGAAATTAAAGGTAAAATGTTGTAACGATGCATATATAAAACGAGAGGGATTTGGTGGTTGGAGTTGGAAACTGAAGTAGCATCCTCAGCAGTCAGTGAGTATATTCCTGAAGGCTTACGTGTGCTACATATGTATGACAGGTGTTGAAACAGATTCGCTCTTCTGTCGTATCCACATCCAGTCACCTCCAGGTTGGGCCTTCCCTTCCTTAACACTGACGCGTGACGACAGCCTCCATGGCGGCAGAGTAGGAGACCACTTGGTGAGACACAAGACAGTCTGGATTACCAACCTACTGCCACAACATCACCTCCCTAACAGGATAACACAGCATAATAAACGGCATAAAATAATCAAACTTATTACAACTCTTAACCCCTGTTTAATACATTCTGCTCAGCTTACGTGTGCTGGCATTCTCTGCCAGTCGAACCACAAAAGAGAATAGTCTTATAAGACTGGAGAACACAGGACAGCAGCTTGTGATGCCTTAATATTGGCTTTAATTGGATTTGTAAATTATGTGGCTAAATTAACACTTTCTTTGGCTCGGTGACTTAGTGAAATGTGTAGAAGGAAAGAAAAAAGAAGTGAAAGTCTTAAAGTTAATTAATCGTCTGTGGCCTCAGCTTAATTAAAGTTTCCCAGTGTTTGTAGTTAATGGGTGATTGATGGAACAATGGCATGAACGCCCCCTGCTACCTCCAGAGTGAGTCCGCAGGGAGGAAGATTTCTGAGTCGTTGATTAACATTCACTCACGCATACACACGCGCACGGACACACACACACAAACACACCAACTCAGATGCCTTCACATCACGTCCTTACTTGTACAAGCTTATTCACTGTGTTTGTGCATGCACACACACAGACATAAGGAGGTAATCACACACATGTATGTACCCACACACAGTCCCCTTCAAACTTCCCATCCACAGATACCCATTACATCCCATTGAGGGTTTCACATTAATTAGCTAGGATCAAAACCTACAAATCCCTCCACTGAGAATTGAACTGTATTGCTAAACCCTGCCTTCATCATCTATGCTAGGTCCCATGACACACACACGCACACACGCACGCGCGCACACACACACACACACACACACATACACAAACACACGTTGAGCATGGCCGAATATACCTGCAAGGGAGCCTCAGGGCAAGAAAGTGCTGCTGGGCCCCTATTTACACCCATTGCTCCCCTCCCTGAGCAGTATGTACAGTATTTCCGATGAATCGATGGGATACTTCATGTCTATGATAATCTGATTAAAAACAAATTCATTTATGAACATGTAGGATTTAGGAACAATAGAATCTTAAATGATATACGTATTACAGCTGGAATTCTTCAAGACATGGATTTAAGTTTAGGTCAATTCCTGTCTTTACCTGGTTGGCAATTCCGCCTCGAAATCAAAACAGAATTACACTTACAACATCAGGCATCAGAGGCCAAATTCAACCGTCACGTCTCCCCTGCATCCAACCGTTATCATGTTCTCTCGTCTTTACTTAAAGCACAGTACAGATGAATTTTCTGGCAGATAACAGTCACTATATCTACAATTGGGATATTTTGTCAGTGACATGTTCTTCCCCATTAAAACATATATCTGAGTGAGAACCAGGCTAAAGTAACAAGGACAGTGCCCTCATTAAAGCCTCAAAGACATGCTGCAAAACAACTTTTTAACTGTTACCTAAGTTCCGTGCTTGAAATGTGAAGGCCTCCCAAAAACACCATATTGTTTACTAACTCCTAAACCTTTTTACACTGTGAAATATAAAATAAAATAATTCAAGTTTACGTTTTTGAGTTCACTGAAAACTGGAAAAAGGTTTTAGTTATTATAGCGTTTTCGCAAACTGTATAATAAAATCCTATTTAACCCAATGTGTTAATACACTCATGAGTAAGGATGCGTATCACTTATTACAACTTACTAAATGAAAATTACAGAATATCTTCACATGTACCAGAATGTGTTCATACTATTTCTTCTATAGGTTCAGCTTTTGGTTCTCTCCATCCCATGCTTTGGAAGAAATTAAATGTATTGTGGCACTGAGATCCCCATGAAATAGGCTTCATAATCTTTGGAGAGAAAAAAGGAAGCCTCTTCCCCATGGTTCAAGAGTGAAATAATTTCGGAACAAACTTCTGAATAACTCTCAGCAGGTCTTCAGGAGGCTTTCAGCAGACATCCTGAATTCTTTTCAAAGAAACTTTTCAAATTGCTATTTTAAATCAAGCGTGTCCGTAATTTTGCAGACATTTTCAGCGTCTTATCACATTTGCGTGGTGATGAACATGACTGCCAAAACTGCTCATTAAAACAGTTGATTATTTTAAAGAGGTGATGCAACTCAGAGCAACCTCATCATAGTGTGCGTGTGTGTGTGTGTGTGTGACACACACACAGCTGTCAGCTTTAGAGCTGGTAGAGAGCGCCCTCTGCTGGTGGCAGCACATGTGAAGTGCCCTTCAATGAATTGTATTCTATGTAATAAACACATTACTGATCACACCCTAAATAAGGAATAATCCAAAGTTACAAAACAGCCACAAGAACAAAGAAAATTCAACTTTTTGACAGTTTATTGACATGTGTATAGCGATTGTCTGTGCAGCGGACGATTACAGAAGAATATGATATAAAATAATACAAAATAGCTGTACATAACACCTATGTATTAAAAGGAATGCATTATTAACTGTGAGGTTTTACGCTGTATATTACGTGTCAGCTACTCACTCACCTACAGTAAGATGAGTTCATAAGTTGAGGAGGTTGAGGTCTTGCCATCTGGAGTGAAGGTCAAGCATAAAAAAAAAAACGTTAGGGAACTGCTAATGATGTTACTGGCGGTTTCTAACTATCTAAAATACTGTTATCTAAAAATTCACAGATATTAAAATCTAAAAAAAAACAAGGGAGAGGAAATTGCATATGGACACCTATAACCCAAAGAGAGTTCAAATGAAGAATAAAACAAAGGAAAAGTGAAGAAAAATAAGCTAAAATAAATTTATCAGGTAAGAAAATAAAAGCCAATGAGGGTGCTGCAGCGGTTCTTCCATCCACATGCCAATGGTGTTACACTAATTGTTGTATATATTCAAAAGCAAGATTTGCAGGATTTGGCGTGCTTAGTAAAGGGCAGCTGATCGATGATGTTTTCATTGCCGGTTTGTGCCTTGACCCCTTTTATTAAGACCCGTATGTGACTGATCCTAGACCTGTGGTGATCTACCCTACGGTATGCCCTCTACAATTTCAAATTTACATTAGGTGATTACTTTCACATCTAGTTTATGTGTTTTGCAATTGTGAAACTTTTTGACTGCCAGGCCTTCAGGCCTCGCCAGCTGTGAATTTGAAACCACTAATCCTGAGCTACAGTAACGATACTATAGGGAGTTCCTGTATTTAGACTTCAAACGGCATTTGGAAACCAGCAGAATGGCTTTCGATAGCTTTGAATGCTCCGTGATCATCGGTCTGAATACAAAATGAAAACAAGTGTCGATGTGGACAATCTTTCTGCAGTAAATTGGTTTGGTGGAAAAATATTAGCATAGAAGTACAAAGTGGGATTCAATAGCTCTCATTCACAAACGTCACGCATCTATTAAGTATGAGGATTTTTTTTTCTTTTTTTTTAGGCTCTCTCTTTCTCTATTTTCTTTCTTTTTTTATTTCGGAGAGGTCTTCCAAAACCAAAACAAAACAAAAAAAACTGGAGCTGAAGACTCGGAAGACATCTTGGTCTGCAACAAACGCTCTCACCATGAATGACAGGTTGGCAATCAACCGTGCAAAGTTTTTCGAGTACGTGTAGTGTACATACTGTATGTGTACGTTCAGCACATGCAAGCTAACCACAATGTCCACGTGAGTGTGTATTGTCAATTATACATCTTCCACACTTGAGGCTATTTTGAAATGATCCGACCTCATCGAGCTAGTTCACCGAGCTACACCATAATATTCAGTTACAAAAATAGTATCACAATATAGACCATTCAATATGAGCACCAGGGAAGGCTAAACATAGCCTGAGTATTTGGCTACATTCATTGTCTGGGCAATGTTTTTTTTTTTTTTTTTTTTTACGGTAGCAATGTGTTAAGTGTGTGTTTGTTGGACACAGTGTTGGCAATGTTTTCTCACTCACAAGCTCTCCTAGATCTACCACACGAGAATATTCGGAAACATACACTGAGTAACAATTAGTTAACTAAAACCAATTATCAGTTAGAAAAATAGTTGCTTTTTTTAAACACTGAACATCTAAAAGAATTCCTCCCGCTTCACCCAAATAAATCCCTCCCCATCTTCTAACAAAATAGTTTTCTTTGAAACAAAAAAGAAGTTCTCTTTTGAGGTTATGCAAGGTCAAACCTTTTTGACACTCCACCATGCAAACATGGACCCTGTTTCACATAATTCAGTAACCAGAAGTGTGTTCAAATTAACACAACAGGAGCGTCAAAACATGTCCTTTTGTGACAGCTGATGTATTCCTCTGCAGCCTAAACATGCTAATCTCTGTTAGCATGTTTAGGCTATTAATGCATCTAAAATGAGTATGTAAATACATGTTGTGTGTTTAATCATTGATTCAGTTGCTCATCTTTAAATTCTAGTGCTTTGGTTACATCACACACACACACACACACACACACACACACACACACACACACACACACACACACACACACACACACACACACACACACACACAACACCACAATGAAATAATTCCTGATATTGAACACGCCTCTGGTTGAGCCCTTAACCTGGAAACCATTTCAGCCATGTCCAAAGCGACCGCCGACTTATCACTTGGCTAAACATAGCGATACATCTAGCTTATATGGGAGTGCTATTATTGCTGCAGAGTTATGTAGTGGATTTTACCCAGTTTCACTCCCAGCCCGTGCTTATCCTCGGTCTGCTTGATAATCAGGATGAGATCTGGCCTTGAGAGGTGAATTCTTTGTGGTGCGGTCATACAGCGTGTAGTGTTCCCTTCAGAGACAATCAGAGAGTCTGCAGGTTTTCATTCCAACCTAATACTACACAAGGGGTCTCATTTATGGGGTCTCTCTCTGCATGGATTTCACACAAAAAATGATGCATGAAGACAAAAGATGAAAACTGCATATACTCATTTTATGATGGTTAATAATTTCCCCTTCATGAATCGCTGGGAACCTGAAAAGCTAGATCGAAGCACACGCCTCTGATCTCACCTTGTAAAGCACATTTACCATAAGTAGTTAATATGGCCAGCTGAGAATACAGCTATGAATATAAATCAGCTGGTCATTCAGGGAAGGAAGACAGGAAAGTGAGCGTGCAAATCTATAAAGAGACTTGATTTGAAATAAAGGCGAAGGTGGTTTTTGCAGAAGCTGAGACCAGGTGGGTTGTGTTGTTTGATGAGTGGCGAGCATTTCACAACAATTACAGTAACAATGTTTTAGAAATTAAGAACTGGTCGGATGTCAGGCCGAGAAGTGCAAGAGGCGGCGTTTCACCGAGTTAAGGACACGCGGGCGCTGCAGACGTGTAAGACGCTGCAGAGGAACTGAGTAAAAAGGCTACTCCTTTTGTTTTTGTGTGTGCAAAAAGCTACTTGTCGTTTTATACATGGCTTTTGAAAGAGACAAATAAAAAGCGTTTGGATCTGTTTGTTTTGTATGACATCGTTTAAAATTTGTGGGAGGTTGAGTCATTTGATAATGGAGTAAAAATAATTGTTTAAAAAGGGTCAAGCAGCATCGTTTAAGCTCGTGTCTATATACAATTTGACTTGAAGGTTAGGTAATCACTGAAAGTGTAGTGTTTGGTTGGAATGAAAAACAGCACAATCTTGCCTGACAGAGGGTTAGAGTTTAGAGTAAATACCGTCCACGTGACACTATTGATTATTCTGTTATTTTGCACCTATTCACCAGATCTTATACCAATCAACAAGAATTGAAGGATAAAGAACGGGAAGGATTCAGCTTCGAGCTACATTCAGTAACAACGTTGGACAGTGTTTGTTATACACAGTGTGTGGCCCGAGTGTAGAGCACACATGCGCTCCTAATCAATTAGCTATCCCTACTGAACACTGACCAACGTCTGCAACATGTAGCCCAGGCGTCTTTCTGTTACTGTGAGAGTGGTTGATGAGGAGTGGCGACTAGTCGATGGGGCCCTGGAAGATGAGCCGCGTCCAGCCGGGGGTGCTGAGGGCAGAGGAGCAGAAGGGGCACACGGGTCTGAAGGCGTGCGTCCCGTGAGGAAGCGGGGTCTCAGCCCAGTACCTGGCTGTCCTCTCGGAGCAGACGTGGCCGCACGGCACAAAACCGTGAGTGGGAGCTCCGGCGTCCACGTACACAGCAGGCTCGCAGCCCAGCCACAGGGGCACGTAGGGACCCACGCTCCTGCACAGGGGACATTCTCGGCGGGTTGTGGAACCCTCGCCCTCTCCCGGCACCTCCACTCCCTCAGATCTCTGGCCCCAGTCGTGGCGTCCGTGGACATGGCCGCAAGCGAGGTAGACCCAAGGCTGACGCTCTTCAAGGCTGAAGAAAGAATTGTGTCAGTACTTTCAACTTTGTGTGAGCTCCTGCCGCTAAAAATTCATGAACGGTGTCTGTTTTTAAACCAATGAACGCTGCCATTGTACAGGCATTTATAAGCAGGCTACTGGAGAGGAAACGAGGTGAACATCCCGATAGAAAATAATGAGTATTTTTGAAACGGACTGTGGCTCCCACCTGTGGCTGCGCGGCAGGCTGGGGAAGGCCAGCGTGCTGAGGCCGACAGGACACTGGGGCCGGGACGCGTTGAGCTCCTGGCGAAGTGCTTCCAGGTGACGCAGGGTGGGAGCGCGCATGAGCCCCTCGCCTGTACGCCACAGCAGGGTGGCACCGCACAGGTCAACCAGGGAGCCGTCACGTAGCGCGCTGCTCTCGCCCTCGGCCTGCAGAGACACACAGACGGACACATTGCTTACAGTCAAACCAAAAACACACCTCACCGTACTGTGGACACGGGTGACCAAACTGGTGACTCACCAGTTTGCCCCGGCTGGGTCCAGAGCGTGTCTCCCGCAGCGCGTAAACATCGCCGCAGACAGAGATCTCCCTCCACAGACCCTGCTTGGGGTCCTCTGGGAACCCCTTGGGGTGCATCACTAGCACCCCGTTGGTGGTCAGGCCGTCCATATGCCCATCAGGGTTTTTCCATTTTGTTGCTTTCTCCTGTGGTGACAAAGAAATGAGATTAATGAGGTTTATAAGTTGTTGTTTTTTATTATTTTAATACTGATTCCAAAACTATATACTATACTATATCTACTCACCCCTAAGAAGATATTTTTGGAAGAGTCAAAGCCAGCGGCGTAGATACGTGCAGTGTAAGGTGGGTTGCGTTCACACACCACTCTGCAGGCAAAACGCGAGATGGTGCTGGGAGCAATGGAGGGGTCCTCCCCCTCCTTCCCCCCTCCGGAGGTGTCTGTCACCACAAAGTCAATGGGACTCTCTGTGGAGCGTCCAATCTGCAGGGTACAGCCCGGAGAGGTGGTCACTGGATACCATTCATCAAAACAAATGCCTTTCAAAGTGATACTCAAAAGTAATATTGCTATATGCAGTATATCTACACAGTTATTTATAGTTTTAGGTTCACACTAGCTTAAATGTGGGGTTTTGGATTTTTCCCCCGTGACCAGCAGGGGTTGTAGCCGAACCTGTGGTCTGTCCCGGGACCAGCTGGTCTCTGGCAGGGACCAGTGGTCACAACCACTAGGGGCGCTAGAGACACTGGTCGCGACCAGCTCCTCAGTGGTCTGCCCTGTGGTCCCTCTGGTCGGTGAAGCGGCTTTAGTATTGTCAAACCCTTTCCTGTCGTTTTGGCAGCACTGTTAGCTGGATAAATGTCAGAGATCACAATATTTTGTCTATAAAATACACTATATCATATATACTATGATTATTGTTATTATTATTGATAATGGAGATCCGTGTGGTCGGGACCAGCTGGTCTCTGGCACGGACCAGTGGTCACAACCACTAGGGGCGCTAGAGACACTGGTTGCGACCAGTGGCACAGCGGTCATGACCAGCTACTTACTGGCACAAAGGGCACTAAAATCACTGGTCCTGACCACCTCCTCTGTGATCTGTTCTGTTGTTTGGACCAGTTGAGTGATCTGTGGAGTGTTTATTTTTAATACAACTTTTCACGTTTCTCAAAGTGTGAGCAGAGTCGCCTAATGTGAGAAGCCATAATCGTTTGTCTATCCAATGCTATTGATCACTATTATTAATAGAAATCATAATAACAATGATCAAATTATTATTATTAGTCGTAGTTGTATGAGTAGTACTATCGACTATGCAGGTCTGTGTCTTCCATTGAGAATGAAAGATTCATTTTCAATTGGTTTTTCGATCATGCCATGGCTACATGGCCACTGCCTTTAAACTAATGAAATGAAGTAAACGGTTGGTGATTCAGTTCCTGGCCAATAATTGATGCCAGGTGTGATCATATTGATCATATCTGATATATTTGTCCCTAACTCTTCTTCCCATTTTGCTTTGATAGGATCCATGGATATACTGTAAAGTGAGATTTGAGACTCATGACTTCACAGAGCAACTTAGAGAAATATGCAAAGAGTCTTCCTCTTCCACAAAGCCAAGCCAGATGTTTGATGCCCATGATGTTAATGCAGGGTTTCAGAGAGTTAAGACAAATAAGAGCATGGGGCCTGATTCTATTACAGGAAGATTGCTAAAGCACTGTTCAGAACAGCTTTGTGATGTGTTCTGTAATATATTTAGGATATCTCTGGAGCAGTGAAGGGTCCCAAAGTTATGGAAGGAGTCCAATGTTGTTCCGGTGGCTAACAGTAGAACCCCTAAGGTGCTAAATGACCTCAGACCAGTGGCATTGACTTCACTGGTCATGAAATCATTTGAAAGGCTGGTCAAAAGGGAACTGATAACTATGGTGGAGGAGGCTTTAGAACCCATGCAGTTTGCATATAGGGCAGGGATGGGGATAGAAGATGCCTCAATCCCTTTACTTAACTTTCTGTATAAGCACCTGGAAGGTCCTGGCACTCATGCCAGACTTTTATTTATGAGGGAACTGAAATTGAGTTTGTTGAACAGTACAAGTATCTGGGAACTGTCATTGATAAAAACCTGAAGTTTGATGTGAATAGTGATGCAGTCTGTAAGAAGGGACAGCAACGTTTGTACTTCCTTAGAAGTTAAACACTTAATGTAGATAGGAAAATGATGTCCTTATTTTATAAATCTTTTATTCAATCAGTTCTTATGTTTGCCATGACTGCTTGGTACGGTAACCTTAATATCAGAGACAAAAACCACCTCAGCCATATTGTAAAGGTGGCTGGTAAGGTGTTTTCACAGTCCCCCTTGATGGTTATCTTTGACCAGCAAGTTCTTCGCAAGGCCCGGTCTATATCTATAAACCACCCCCTTCACTCTGAGTTTGTAATACTCCCATCAGGTCGCAGATTTAGAGTACCTCGGTTTAAGACCAGTAGGGGTAAAAACTCCTTTGTCCCATGTGCAATAACTCAGCTTAATTTGCACATGTAATGTAGTATTTGTTCTGTTTTTAGAGATTGTTCCAGTGGTGATAAATTCTGTTGTGTGTATTACACAGGAAATCTTTTTTGTACTCATGTCTTGTATTGTTGCCTCTATTTGTATGTGGCTTGAATGTGTTTCTTTTTATCTTTCACTTCTGACTGCATATCAAGTTTCCCATTTGGGATAATCGAGTGACTTAACTGAACTGAACTGAACATAATTGAATTATATGTTAGAGATTTGGCCTCTTAAGGTTAGAGGGGTCTGCAGTATATCCTCCAGGTCAGAGTGCTCAGGCAATTGCGAAAATTATGAGATGTGTGTTTGAATGAAATGACGAACCTGAAGATATCTGAAAAAACGAAAGATGTTATTTAGGAAAAAAACTTTACATGTTGAAAGGCCCATACTGTCCCACTGCTTGAAAGTATCGTCAATTTTAGCAGCCGTAAAAAGATGATTATTACGACGTATGCTCATTCTAAAACCACAAAGGGGGGAAAATATGGTGTAGGATATACTTTGCTTGGATTCCTTGGATTCCCAGGCCCATTCCAACTGTGTAAGTGTATTACACAGTGTGTAAGTAATCTTTGACTTTTATTGTTTTTATTGTTATTCGTCGAGATATGCTTACGTGATCAGACTCTTTTTAGATTTGAGCCATCTTGACTATAGTCTCTTTGACTATAGCCTAACTGAAATGTCATTGAATATAAGCCCCAAATGTAGAAGAAGAAGAAAAAGAAGAAGAAGAAATAAATATAATAGTAATAAATAGCTTATAAAGCCACAAAAGGCCCTATCAGGACCCATTGGCCAATCAGACAATAGCATCTCTTTTATATATATATATATATATATATATATATAAAGAGAGAGCAAGAGAGAATAATGGTTTCTTTAAAGCACTTTCAGTGCCCAGAAACGTCCTATATAATTCCAACCCATTATTTTATGTTTATAATCTGTCCTCTTCCTTGTTTATTTTTTCCTATGTTATCATGAACTTAAATGTTTTCTATTATGCAGGCCACAATTGACATCCTGGTGAGATTTGAGGGTTTTCCAGATTTTATCCAGAAAAAATCCTTTGAACGATCAGGTGATCAGGTGCTGGTTACTTTTGTTACTGTACTGTAGGCTACTTAAGTTGAATTTTTAATTGAACTTTTACATTTTTGTATTTCATTTGATGTTGCTTTGTCAGTCAACTCTACATTTTTTCCTCCACTACATGTATTTGACTTTAGTTTCTGATCAAGATTTGATACAAAGGGTAATGTGACAAGCTTTTAAAATGCAACACATTGGTAAAGTTTAAACCAGTCAGGAAGACATGGACCTGCATAGTCGATAGTACTACTCATACAACTACGACTAATAATAATTGAATCATTGTTATTATGATTTCTATTAATAATAGTGATCAATAGCATTGGATAGACAAACGATTATGGCTTCTCACATTAGGCGACTCTGCTCACACTTTGAGAAACGTGAAAAGTTGTATTAAAAATAAACACTCCACAGATCACTCAACTAGTCCAAACAACAGAACAGATCACAGAGGAGGTGGTCAGGACCAGTGATTTTAGTGCCCTTTGTGCCAGTAAGAAGCTGGTCTCAACGAGTGTCTCTAGCGCCCCTAGTGGTTGGGACCACTGGTCCGTGCCAGAGACCACTGGTCCCAGGACAGACCACAGAATCGGCTACAACCCCCTCTCCCCGTGACTGTGGCTTTTATTACCGTGGGTGAAAGACACGTCATCATTTGTTGCATATCAAAAACATCTGTGATGCTATTATTATAGAGCAGAACTTTGTATACAAAAATAGACTTTTCTTGGAGATCTTCCACACAAGTCATAGTCACAATAGAACCAAAATAATCTACCTACTGTGGAAATTCCTTTGATGGCATTACATAACAGCATATTTCGGGAGAAAATTGCACGTGATCCCAAATCTAGGACTATTTGCGTTTGTAACACGGGCCATTATTTAAAGCAGGATGTATGAAAAAATTGCACTGTTTTCTTGATTTTCCTTGGTGGTTACCTGGAACATGTCTGTGTTGTTGTCATGGCAGTACTCCACCACCACTGTCTGGTTACGGGACAGAGTAAAAGAGATGCTGTGCTGCCCCCTGCTGTGGACAGCCTGCAACAACAAGGGCCACAAGCAAAATGCGTTGATCTTCCGGAAAAGTCTTTCATTTTCTTGATAGGAAATACGGCGGACTGAATCCCACTGTTACTCATAAATCCATAAGATGTACCTACGTTAATAAGTGCAAAATAAAAGTGTCATACTTTAACCCTTGTGTGGTGTTCGGGTCTGTCGGGACCCGTTTTCTATGTTTGCTAAAAGAAAGATGATGCTATTTATTATTTCTTCTGACTCAAACTCATTGGCCTTGGCTCATTTTCTGTGAAGAACATAACAAATTACTTATTTTCAATGACTACACACGGTACACCCCCCCTACACATATTTATTACATATGAGGTGTTCGGGTCTACTTTAATTGTAGGTGCTATGGAACTAGGTTGTCTTTCTGCACCTGCTACTCCCACACAAAGTTACACAATTGTTACATTTCAAGCACTTTCACCTGTTCTGATTAAGTACTAAGAAATAAGCACCAATTATGATCAAAAATCTTGTTTCTATTTTTTTTTTACCTTTTTTTAATAATTGAATTTCCTTGTTTTCTCACAAAAAAAAACAAAAATGATCATATGATCATAAATGTGATCTCACAGGGATAAATGGCAAATATGAACCAAAAATGATGTATATATCATTGGTAATTGAGCTAAAGTAAACATCTGTTAAGTATTTTTATATAAATTGTTATGGCTGTATTGATTTAAAAGCCTAATAATGTGGTGGGTCCACCAGACCCGGGAACATTGGCTGTGTAACAAAAATATGAACACCACACAAGGGTTAATGTTCTGATAGCAGCATGTGACATTGACCTGATAGTGATACAAATATGTATCTTTATCTTCATTTGACTTCATCACCATTTGAAAGTCATCATGCATCCGTATGTAGGCGCACACACACACACACACACACACACACACACACACACACACACACACAGGATAGATAGCCCACGTACGTCATGTCGTCATGCTTAGTCATCCTTCTAGCTCATTTATAAAAGACAACAGGGAGTCACAGGAAGGAAACTAATGTTACACACTGATAAAACAGTGCGTATACACACACACACACACACACACACACACACACACACACACACACACACACACACACACACACACACACACGTACCTTGCTGTCCTGTGGTGTGTTGAGGATGTGCACAGCGCTGGGTTTGACACCGTTGGCCTTGGCCCTTCGATACAGAGCGAAGCGGCTCTTTCTACGCCCACGGTCTCCGCTTGGAAGAGAGCCATTGTACCTGGAAAAAATTTGAACACGGACACAAGCACATCACGTTCAGCTAATCTAGATCAGATTAGAATACAACTCAGACTCAAAGACGACAAGCTTGCACATGTTCATTCCGGTTCATCTAGCTTCATTGAGAAGCCTAATGATGGGAAGAACACTGTTGTCTTGTTTGCATACTGTATTTATGATCTGTCATCATTTGTGGGAAAACTAAAGCTGTAACTAAAATGCCACCAACGGTGCCAAGATGTCTGAATAAATAACTGCAATTAGAGTGCAGGCTCCAATGATTTTGTGCATCTTTACGGCGGCACTTTTGCAGATTCTTTTGAAAAAGCATCACACTCCCGATTCATATTCAACTGCTGAGCCTCAATAAAAAGGACAACTAGCACTTGATCTCACTCACTCAGCTGGCACTCCATGCTCATACATGAAGCGGAGCTCGCTCTTCACCTAACCTCCTTTTCATTCTTTTTTTTTTTTTTTACAATGAAAAGCATTTTCAGCAGGACAATACCATTAACATATAGCCTTCAGTGAGTGCTCCAGTTAGTATTCTAAATACTACTTTGAAGGTTTGTGTTCATTAATAGAAACAGACATGAAAATTCAGATTCGTATTCTAGACCTTGACAGTTTTATAATTCAATATCAACCTTTTTTTGAAAAAATGAGGTCAGATTTAATGTTTTAATGAAAATGAGTGAGGCGTGATGTTGAAACCTTTCTGGTGCCGATTAAAATTATGACTTTGTCCTCAATTTCTTTTGAAGCAGAGTGGAAAATCATTCTCACAGCTTGAGTTCACAAAGAAGGTAGTATGCTGGTTATAGGCTTTTAACTAATCAGCAGGGCATGGTCCTTAATAAAAACATAACTATTCAGAGGATGCCCAGCGGGCAGGAAGACTTTGAGGGACACCAAGTCTTTACTGGCCTTCAGACTTGATCAGATCGGAGGGCATCTGGTCTGGCTCTGTTCTGTGTCACAGTGGCCTCGCGGTGTGGGCTGCAGAAACCACGCTCTGCGTTGACAGTGTTTGTACAATCAAGCAGAAGCTTTGATTGGTTTCATCAAGCAAACAAATTAATCAATGACAATTTTGAAAATTTAATAAGTAATTAATGCATAAAACGAAAATTCCAATACCCTGTTGGTCATAGCTTTTCAAATGCAAAATTGTCATTACAAACTGAATACTGTACTTTGGGTTTTTCTGATGCTGGTCAGACTG
The DNA here is from genome assembly GCF_004354835.1 of Perca flavescens. Lineage (NCBI taxonomy): Eukaryota > Metazoa > Chordata > Actinopteri > Perciformes > Percidae > Perca > Perca flavescens. The sequence continues at coordinate 13,396,356 of NC_041348.1, forward strand.
TGTTAACAGTTTTAAGACGTCACGTTTGGCCCTGGTGACTTGTAGTGGGCATTTGTTATTTGTGACATTTCATAGAGTATCTGATCCTCTGACAGCAGAATCAACGAGATAATGAAAATAATCCTTAGCTGCAGCCCTACTAAAACAAAATAGTAGCAGAATTGTTAAGTTATTTTTCTTAAGCAAAAAATTCAAAACAAATCATTTTTTGACAGTTTTATTTGTCTTTTATGATGGTAGACTGAATATATTTGGGGTTCAGACTGTCGATCGGACAAAATAAGACATTTTAATTGGGAATTTTTAATCCGTGAACTTTTTATCTGAAATTTTGCAGACCAAATGGTTAATCAATTAACCGTGCAAATAACCGGCAGATTAATCGACGATGAAAGTAACTGTTAGTTGCAGGCTTATCTTGGACAAACTGTGGTTCTGATAAAGCATGAGTGAGTGAGTAATTTTGAGTGTAGAATCACAGTTTCTCCACACGCTTTACACGGACAAAGAGACACCTTTCACACTGACTGGCATAATTATGTTTCCTAGGTGGCTAAATGATAAAAATAGCTAGGTGTAAATATTGGAGATCACCCACTATAGGAGGTAAGGAAAACAGTTTGTCAGTACAGGAGAAGTACAATGCGCAGCCATTGCCAACATATAGCAACTTGCTGAACATGCCACTTCTTCTCTTATTTTAAAATGTTCCTGAGACAACATTTGGAAAAATAAATACCTTGTTTACAAATCTAACCAGATAAGACACAAACTGAACAGATGGCAGGGAATTAAGATGGAAACCCAGTCAATCATCAACATTTCTGATCTGAGTTGTAGCAGTGAAAGTGAAAAATCACAGTGGATTGCAAAACTCCTGCCTATATTCACCGCTCTCGTACTATCTTGTTTAAATCTATTTATTTATTTTAAGGATAGCAGGTAATTTTGTTAGGAAAATTAGTAAATTGTTTTTTTTGGTGGTTCAATTTGTGTGTCTCTGAGGGAAGTTTCTTTACATTATGCATTTTTAAATGAGCTATACTTTCATGAATGATCGCAGGACCAAAATGTATTTCTGTGGGTAACAACCTTCAAACAGGCCACATTTACTTGTAATAATCACAGTCAGTGCTACCTGCGTCCTCCATGGCCCTGCCTGTCAGTTTAAACTGGACCCCGGCAGACCACAAAAAGCTCTGGGTGCAGGAAAAGAAGACACATAAGGACAGGCTTCTGAGGGGTCTGGTTAAAAGGCAGAATATATGAAATGGGACAAAGGATAAGAGGGCACAGCAGAGTAAATCAGCTTATAGAAAGAGAAAAGGTAGGCAGCGCCTTGACAGAAAAAGACAGAAACAAAGTCAGAAGCTATCGTAGTGAAGACAGAAAACTAAAGCTAAATTAATGAAATGAAGCAAATGGAAGGGTGCAGCGAGACAAGAGGGAGAGAGGAGGCTGAGGGACAAGGCTAGGCAGAGGGGTCGAGGGTAAAGGCCAGTGAAAGAGCAGCTCCGCAAGGCAAGATCTGCCTGGGCAGTTCTGGCCTGCATCACGCATGTGCGCACATCATAAGGCACAATATGAAATATTAACTCCTTCTGCCCCTCGACACAGAGTTTATTTTCGTTGAGGGCAAGCCACCAAGGAGGTCTGCCTGTGTGGAAGTCAGCACTCAGCAAAACCTTGGGAGGCTGGCACGGAAGGGACTGGGCGAGAGATGGAGGAATGCGACAGAAACGGTGTTAAGAGGGGTTTCGGGTGAGATAAAAAGGTGTGCGAGAGATAACTGCAGAGAACATGAGGGTGTTTGCATAGTGATGATGAAGTGTGTTATAAGGGAGTTGAGCTTTACTGGGCTGCCGGACAGGGCAGGGCTGTACATGGTGTCCAGGCTAACTAAGGAAATGAGCGATGACAGACAGCCACTGCAAAGATCACAAGGCCTGCAGTGAAGCAGGCATCGGCCACACAGGGCATGTGATCATCAAGGCTGACAGATGCAAAGTCAAACCACACTTGCACAAAACAGGCCAGGGAAAATATGATATCTGACAGGAAGCAGTAGAAGGAACAGCTGTTCTGACACCGGGTGTCTGCTGTCAAAGTTACCTGCTGTATGTTTGGGGACGGACGAAGTGGGTCCAAACCACAATACATCCCAAAGATTTGGATATGGGTTCACCTATGTAATAATGTTAATAATGACATTAATAGTTTATTGTGTACCACTCTATGTTACATAACAAAATAACAACAGTAACGGAAGACGGTCTATGTTAGCTAAATCTATATTTCCCATAATAACACTCAAGCCTTGTTCAAAACCACAGAGATGATAATGATAATAGCCTGCAAGCTTGTAGCCATCACTCTGGCAACACTAAAGTCAACTAAACAATCACTGCAGTTTCAAATCGAGCTAATACAAATGCATTTTCAACCCTTGATGAGGCACATTGTGGCGCACACCGCAGACTGCGCTTGTGTTTAAGTTCCTTACTCCTTATTCTGGTCTGAGGATGTAAAAGGACTGCTCTGTTCAAACAGTCAGATGACGACGAGGACAACTAATCAGTATTCTGATGCAGGCGGACTACAGCCTCCTCACTTTATGTTCAGCCGGAGGGGAAGAGATAGGCCATTAGGTCAGTTATCTTTGGCATACACAGGAAGCTCTGCAGAGCAAGAGGGAGGCCTGTGTAAGCCTGGATATGACTGTGTGTGCATGTGTGTTCGTGTGTGTGTGTGTGTGTGTGTGTGTGTGTGTGTGTGTGTGTGTGTGTGTGTGTTGTGGCATTTATGGTCTCTGCAGACCCTGCACAGAGCTGTAGGGGTGGAAATGCTGTGGAAGCTGGTGGCTGTCATCAGCACATCCTGCCTACTGTGTGCTGGTGATGTAAATAGGCTTTTCTCCACCTCTTTCCTTGGCATGGGTGGTCATCTGGCTGCGACGTTTATTAATTAGTAATAAAAGAGACTTTATGACTTAATAATATGAGCAAGGTTTATGTATTTTTCAAACAATGATATCATCCTCAGTCCTACTTTTAGCAATCCCAGATCTAGCACAGTATGACATCATTGGGATTTTCGCTGCTTACCCCCACTACAACCATTGATGAAAAAGCGGCTACATCCGTAGGAGCCTATATGTGCTAAGGCTACAGCAAATTTAGCACATTTTACACTCAAACGCACCATACATGATGTGGAAACAATACGGTTGCATAGTTTCGGAGATTGTGCTTTCATTTGTAACATAAAGTTAGTTTGTAACATGACTACACAGCTATAGACTGGTGGTGTACGACGGCAATATGCAATACATGAGCTAAAATGTGTTACTATGATGGATTTACTATCCCAAAAACGATTAGTAAGAGGGTATCTTTTATAAGAGCAGTGGATTAAACCTGAACTCACACGTCATCTGTTGGTTTATTGTGCTGCATATTAAACGTTAATTTTGCCGCTGGAGCGTTTCTCCGTCCTACACAATTTTACTATCGGGTTTTAAGAGACTTACCCCAAAATGACCAATTCGCCGTATTTTACCGGGTCTTTAACGGGCACATCATCATCTCCGTCTTTTTTCGGTGAATTCATCAGACTGGACTGCTCCAGAAGAAAAAAAAACGCGTCCAATGGCAATAATGGTGAGATAAAACAATGCTAACACACTCGAAACTGAAGGGAAGTGATTTGGGTTGTAGCCTATCAAAGTTTGGGCACAGTTGGGCAAAGTTTTTCCAGACTTCTCGTTGTTAGTTTTATTGTTTTAATCCCGTAAAGGTGCATCTTTTCGTGGCTTTAATGCTAGTGTGTAGCTAGTATCGCAACATATCTGTTCAGTAGCATAGGATACAACAACGGCTAACGGCAAGGAGTGGGGCGTACCATATTGTGTAGGGGTGGTCGTTCAAAATGTGTCTCAAAGTAGTTGACAAAATTACTTATATCAGGAGAAATGCGTGCGTGTCGGCGGATTTAAAGGTAAAAAATACTGTACCTGCGATTAAAAGAATGAAATGCATTAAATATTAAATATACAAATGCAATTAAGCATGAGCCCTCCTATGGAACATGAAATGGATGCAGCCTTGGTGAGAAGCTCGCTCCCACTGATGATAGAAATGAGGCATTTCGAAATCCAGAGGAAGTGCCTACATCCCCTGGCATGTAGAGGCGTACTGGCACACTTAAAGTTAAAGACCAGGCCATTTGATGTTATGTATGGAAATCATATAGCTCTGATCTCGTGTGTCATTATGAAGTCTGACGTAATGAGATGCTTCAGGGGGTGTGGTGTAGCTAGGATGTGGGTCACCATTGCGCCCCAGACAAGACACCTTCTTTTCTTGTCTGCATTTCATATGGGAGTTGGGAGAAAGTCAGATATAGGCCGGCTGGAGCCCACACTTCCATTCTCTCTCTCTCTCTCTCTCTCTCTCTCTCTCTCTCTCTCTCTCTCTCTCTCTCTCTCTCTCACTAACTTACTCACTCACCATTCACACACACACACACACACACACACACACACACACACACACACACACACACACACGCACACAAAAGAGTAATGTCTGCACTTGGCCTACTCATAACTGTGACCACATGAGGGCAGTGCACCTCAGTTGCAAATTACAACTTTCCAGTCTATGAAGTTAGTAAACTGTAACTATTTACACTCATGTGTTTGTCTAAATATCTGTTATACCTTCGCACTGGACCATTACCACCCACTGCATTCCGCCATGTGTGTATTTGTTGGGATAATGCTTAGGGATTCAAATGTTTAGAGTAATACGAGTGAATGGGATGCAGTTGGATCAGATACCACTGTCTTGTCACATAGGCCACTAGGCACATTTTCCTTCAGCAAGCTGGTTGCTGTTCATTGTTATTTGATGAGATAGAAAGCAAAGCCTTTGCTGCAGGCTTTTTTGGACAGAACGCAAAGCTGGGGTGTCAGTAACAGAATCTGTGCAGTCTCCACAGCGGCATGGCTGCCTTTATCTGGAACATTAGCCTCTTCATGATCTTGGCAGGCTGTAGACATGTAGTGGCTTGCTTGCAGGGCACAGAGGCGCCATGCAGTATTCTACATGTGATGACATTGGCCCTTAACTGCTATTGGGTATGCCGGTGTCATTAAAACATTTACCTGTGCAAATGGAAAGATGTTACATGAGAGTGATATGAAAACAAATTCAAAATGGAAATGGTCATGCCTTCCCTCACACATTGCCGCAACTACAGAAAGACAGTTGATGACACTGGAAGTGGTGATGACTCATGAGCTTCATTATAAACCAAACCAAAAAACCACACCCTTAATCTATGAATGACAGCACACTTAAAAAAACTGTACAACCAACTGACTGGTGCTTACTCAATTTAGGGTGTATAGTAGCATGCAAGCTTGACTGTGAATCAGAAGTTTAACCTCTCACATACTTTTCATCTGAGATACAAAATAGAAACTGGATGGACCAGATGTGTGTGTGTGTGTGTGTGTGTGTGTGTGTGTGTGTGTGTGTGTGTGTGTGTGTGCGTGTTCTAGTGAGTGTACATTTCTTTCTTTCCCATTTTGGGATTACGGTCCCACCCTCCTCACTCTCTCAATCTCTCTCTGCCTCTATCCTTCCCATTTTCTCTGTCACTTTCCTCTGCTTTCTGCTCCCCTTAATTTACATTGTTTACGGCCATAATAATCAATCAGCAAGGCAAGGATCCAGTCTGCACTGTAGGAAGTATTTACTCCATACCCAGGAATTTACAATGTGAAGAATGCTGTGAATTTCATGATTATGTGGTGATTTATTAATGTCCAGAAAAGAATTTCGCTTTTAGCTTTTCACTGAGATCACAGAACAGTGGGAGAGATTCATCAACCTGCTAAAGGATACTTAGCACGGTAGATGCTTGTAATTGTGGTGTTGACTTTGTGCCCACAAACTGTCTTTCTGTTCACAACTACTACCTCACTGCCACAAATACACAAGGAAACTGTTTGTATATATAGAAACTGTCTTTCCATGATGTCATGAGTTCTGTCATCTAGACCCTCTGGCAGTTAAAGTGATAAAGAGAAGCAGATGTGATTAATAAAAAAACAAAAGGACATGGCCGTTTTGATTGATAGCCACTTTATGATTCTCATGAGTTGATCACAATGCGAGGTCTCGGCCGGCTTGCATGTCCTGCTACTGTAGCTTATATTATTTATATTCACAGTTCACTATATATACTACTGGCATAAAATTCTGACAGTACTTTACCTTAATAAATCAGTAGTACATAACAATTAAAAAATTTCCATTTATGGCAGCTTGATTTGATGTTTATGTCACCGGCATGAATCAAAGGGATCTAACGAGCCAAATTGGAAAGGAATGTGTAGTCTACTAGTAGCAATGAACCATGTTGCATCACACAAGTTATCTAGAAACCATATTTGGTGAGAAAATCACAGATGAGATTGTATGCCTAATTGTGAACATGTGGAATGCATTACCTCTGCTATCATTATGCAGCTTTTTGGCAGGCTGCATTTCAAGTCATGCAAAACATAGAGTAGCTACCGATCATTTTTAAATAAGGACCTTTCTGGAATAACTCTACACTCAAACGTTCTGAATAACATATACACAAATGTCGCCACATGTTCACAAATGATAAATACATACATATATATATATATATATATATATATATATATATATATATATATATATATATATATATATATATATATATATGCATGTAATAACAAAATACTGAACACATACTGGGAAATGAATATAGACACAAGAGTAAATCAAATGATTAAAAAAAACAGACATTTAGAAAACTCTCTCTTCAAACACGCTACTTGCCTATAACTGCATGATCCCACTAATGCTTTGGTATTTTGGCTTTCACATACTGTAGGCCTACGCCATCAGACAGAGTTCATGATGAATGTGACTGCTGGATTGTTTCTATGATATATATACCCATAACGTCAGCGCATCGGTGACGTGAAGATGGCTCCGGACCGATTTCCTTGATCTGGATCTAGTTGACGCTGCTTTAAAAGATAGATATTTGAAGAATGGTAAGTAAGGGATGGGAGTCAAGCCTGTCAGGTTTAGACCACTTAGATGTGCTTCAGCCATCTGCTGCTGAGTCTTTGTCAATGTTGCCATAGAGACAAGAGCAAACAAAGAAAAGGTATTTCTGTTATTTAGCAACCCTGTCTCCCCTGTTTGTAGTTGGACTGGTGAAGTCAAACCTAAGAATTCTGGATATACATACCAAATAGAGCAAAAAGATTTATTAAATCACTTTAAATGAATAAAATCATGTCATGATCTGATATGTAAACATCACTGTGCAGGCTTGTGTAATAAATGCATGAGGCCATGTTTGTAACATAAAAGACAGTGTCCTACCTGTGATGCACAAGTGCACGCATGCCTGTGTGTGTGTGTGTGTGTGTGTGAGAGACACCATAGCATACGCCCACTTGAGGAGACGGCAGACTCCTACATAGAGCAGGCATGATACTGCAGATGGCTCAGCATATTTCCATTCTCGGACACAACAGGCTCCGCTAGTGATTTTGGCTCCCTGCGATGAGGACTTAATTGCAGACACAAGCAGGTTTGTTGCAAAACACTGAAAATGAAGGCATTAAAAACTGCTTGTAGATACTGTACACAATAGATTTAACAAACCGCTGTACACAGTCACATCAAGTATATTCAGTAAATAGCTTTTATTTCAATAGTATTTAAATATATGCTGACTTTCGGGCACTTTTAATGCTTTATTAAGATAGTGACAGAGAGGAAAGGGGAAGACCTGCAGCAGAGAGCCCTGGGCCGGTAAGGACTCAGCCTTAATTGCACGCGTCCAACCCTGTGACTAACTGGGGCACTTTGATTGCACATAATGATATTGTTAGATTTATCATTGAGCAAGATAAGAAAAAATCATGTGAGAAGCAAGGGATAAGAAAGTCATCCAATGACCTCATAGAAACAACATTTGAGCCAAATTGGCCAGCTATGGACCAAATACACATAAATCTGCTGCACATGTGAAAGATTAACCTTTGTTGTCAGTTGGTTCGGCAGTACACTTTATGTATTCCAGTGTTTCAACTGAAATTAATTATTGATTAGGTTCCATCACAGTATACAAAAAGAACCGAATAACTGCAACACTTGCAAAGAGAACCATCATTACAACTTAATTCAAAAAGTACTGTGGAGCACTTACAACCTGTAATCTTTAGAGAAACAGGAAACATTGTCCCAGCGTGCACTTGTACATCATGAGGCCTCAGCTTAAACACTGACTAGTGAGCTGAGACGTTCTTCTCTGATTGCTTTCATCGCACTGGAGTCCCTTCACAAATCATTGAGCTCCATGGAGCACCTGCCAACAACCTGCCATACATGTACATGACCCGAGCACATAGGCTACACACACAGCTGCTGGGCCTTACAGGAAAGCAGATGGCTCCTCAGACGGGTCATTAATAGGAGCCGGTGGGAAGACTGTGTGTGGTGGGTTATTTTTGGATTTAGTGTTGTGTGTTATTTAGGGATGAAAGTTGTATTGGTGACTCTATTTCTGTGCTTGTGTAAATAGGAGGTTGCCAACAGGCACCAGAGAGAGAGAGAGAGAGAGAGAGAGAGAGAGAGAGAGAGAGAGAGAGAGAGAGAGAGAGAGAGAAGAGAGAGAGAAAGCGATAATTGGCTCCCTGTGTAGTCTGACAATATTCCACAGCCGACCTATTAATAATTACACAAGGTGTCTTTGACCTGGGTTCAAAAGATTTCATTACCACAGCTTTTAAAGAACGTGTAAAGGAATACACACACGTCTTGGTTCTTTTATTGCCACTTGAGATGAACAGAAGGAAATTAACTTAGAGATAAACTAAGATACAAATGATGTACATTCCACTTGTTGGCCAAACTTATATTAAAAGCAGTCAAGGTTTCTGCATCAAGACTAGATTATGTTTCCGTTTCATAGCAAGTCAGTCCAGGTAATTACAGTGCTGTTGAACAAACACATCATTTACTCAACTATGTTCTGTTTTAGACCCAGACTCGTCCATATTACTTCTCTCTACTATCCTGTTAATCCTTTTTTTTGTCTCAATGTGTCCATCTGTTGCTGTGGTGGGCCATGTGTCACACAGGAAGGTTGCAGTATATGTCACTTCCTGTAACTAACGAAAGCACAACTCATGTACACATCAGTTTAGGTCTTTATCTATAGAGGAAGTCTTTCTGTAATTAGAAAATCATGTAGCTTCCTGTTATTTATTTCAGATTTTTATATACTGAAGTGCCAGGGTTAAAAGTCATCTTTTCACTGAAAGATTTGTCTTAGAGCTAAATTCCTGTTCATGTTTTGTATATATTGTTAATGTTTACAGACATTTTAGCCCACTAAATTCGTTATTGGTGTAAAAAGAAAAAAGGATACTGATCACAACTGCATTAATTTAATTTAAAGTGTAGTTTAAATAGATTTTGAGCAAAACCTCAGGCAAGCAAAGTGAAAATATGTGTACCAGGCCTGATTGTATTTTGTTTCACTGTTTTATGCAAACATAAGGTCTTTCCACCTGCTCTTCTTTTACATTTTACAAGACAGTGAACAAATCATGTTCTGCTCTGAAGGATGTGAAAAAGCAATTAATTACATCTGTGAGCCTGAATCATTACTGCACAAATCCCTCCCACTGCACAACTACTCCGCCAAATGCAAACACAGGCCTCAGGCTCCCTGTAATTATTAGCAAATTGTCCAAGGCCGAGGGAAACGCAATGTGCGACAGATTCTGAGGAGCTTACAACTGCCTGGAAGCTGAATGTCACTCTGCACGCTGCTTTTACGACACTGTTTAAACGGGCTCCATGACAACTGAGACATTGAGACTTTCTGAGCCCATCCAGCCAGTCCTGAAGTCCCTTTGTGTGTGTCAGTAGTGGATGTTGTTGGACAGTTAAATGCCTGTGAAGATAATCATTCAATCAAAAGACAGTGGTTTTTGAAAAACACGGGAAAACAAAAGCAATCCCAGGGCGAATCGTATCCTTGACGCGCTGACAAAGAACTGGTTTGATAAAGATTAGGCAGAGGGGTGTGTTAGAGTGACTAGTTTGATCATGCATAGACGATTTTCTAATGAACTATTTAATGGACGCTTTTCTTATAAAATTCCACTTAGATAAACACATGTCACGGCTGCAGTCTTGCTACATGCTACTCCCCAAACTGATGAGGTTCATGCCAACAGTTACTGATAAACAATAAATTTCCAAAGACTTCAGATTATGATGATTACTCTAATTAATCTTGTTACAAAATTTTTTTTTAAAATACACCTGTTCGCTTTTTGGCAACAAGTTAGATGATAAGACTGATCCACTCTCATGTCTGTCTGTTAAATATTTAGCTTAGCTGGGCGCCTGGTTAGCTCACCTGGTAGAGTGGGCGCCCACATACAGAGGTTTACTCCTGGATGCAGCGGCCCTTTGCTGCATGTCATTCCCCTTCTCTCTCCCCTTTCAAGTCTAAGCTGTCCTATACAAATAAAGGCCCAAAATGCCCACACACAAAAAAAAATCTGAAAAAAGACGGCTATCAGATACAAAAAATAGGAAAAATTCTTAGCTTAGCACAAAGACTGGAAGTGCTAAGCTAGCCTGGCTCTGTCCAAAGGTACGAAAATTGCCAACCAGCGCCTCTGAAGCTCACTAATTAGCATATCTCTCTATATGATAACATTTACAACTAGAAGAGCAGTCGGAGAAGGCAGACCTCATGCCAACATGCAAAACTGTAAAATATAACTGTTGTTAACATATACAGCTAAGCTTCATTGTCGGCAGTCCATGCATTGTTTTTCTAAATGTCTTCAAAATGTCTGTATCCCTTCACTTTTCATTCCACAGATTCTGTACCTATCTACACCGGCCAATCGCACTAACACTTTAACACATAAACACATTTGTACAAACATGATGGGAGAAAGATGGAGGTTGAAACTCTGGCAGAGTGCTTCATTTGGCCAAATGACTCTTTAAGCAAAGACAGCATGCCATCTCTAAACTCCCCAGCTCTATGGAAACACCCGTGGGTAGAACAGAACCGCGATGATACATAAGTGTGTCTATTCAACTCGAGATCTCACTCTATGAGTTAGCGTACGTGTGGTTGAAGTTAACACAAACACAACCCATGCTTGTACTGCATTTAGCTCGTAGATTAAGATTTACAGTGGCATGACACACGTCGTTAACGGCTGGTTTGGCACCGGGCAAACAGGTGAATATTTCCCTGAAAGCATGTCACATTTCATGAGCAGCTGACTCTTTCATGATGAAATGTGCATTGTCTGTGACAGTTTCCTGGTTCGCTGAATGACAAACTGAAGTGAGATTAAAATCAAAGAGGAACGCCTGAGTAAACAAATGACAGAGGAACTGCCAATGAGCTCCATTTTAAAAGTATTGTTTGAAACCACCCTCTTCAAAAGGCGTACAATAGTTTAGTCCACCCCCGCCCAGCAACATACAATGGCAGAGCTCGAGGCTAAAGCTGAATGTGAAAGAAAACGGAGCAGGTCTACTCGGGCTTTCATTCACATCCAACACTTCCGTAGTGAGCTTTCACTGGGAGACTGGTCACCGGAAACACATTTCAAGTGAATCACATCTGAGGTCCTGACTTGACTGATGATGACGAGGAGAAGGAACTGAAAGAAATGTCTCAATGTATCTATGAGGTTGCAGGGGTAACTGTGAACAACTTCACTGTGGATTAGTTTCAGCTACTTCTCTGCTAGCAATCGACTCTCTGAGGCAGGTTTTTCTTGACCAAAATGCTGTTGAATTCGTAGATTCTACCTGGTTGTGAGAGGAGACAAGAGAAAGGAAGCGCTTGAAATCGTGTCCTTTAACTGAGGGCCACAGGTGAGTCGGACAGCGTTTGACACCAGCCAACGTGTGCGGTGCATCTGCTGCTGAGTGCAGTGACAGCTGTACAAAAGGCCTCGGACATGTCTTGAGCAGCATGAACCACTGGCTCTGCGCTGGCGTAATGTCATTTCAACAGATAATACAGTCCTTTGCTGAACCTCAGCTACATGTTACATCAGGAGCTGTTTCAAACTGCTCTCCCTTTATTTATTTATTTATATTTTATTATATTACATATTTCCTGTCCCGAGAAAAGAAAAAGTGCTTGTAGATTTTGGATTTCCACATCCACAATGGAAGTCATGAATGGATCAATTGTACGCACACAAGATCATACCTGACACACCAGAGGCACGGCCCTCAATTGTTCAAATTAAGTGGCTTCGTTACAGAAGCGCACTGTGAAAATGCACAACGTTCCTGTAATTCCCCAAAAACTGGAAAGTGAGCCGTTCCAGCAGAGACTATGGACTGTGGCATTAGTGCGCCTATCTCAGTTCAACTGCCTGTCCCCGTCCTTCATGCTGGACATGTCACTTTAACGGTACCGCTTTCAACCGAGCAACAGGTCAAACTTCAAATCAACAGCTACAGAATAAACACTGCGTGAGCAAATACAGAGATAGAGAGAGCAAGCATTCCTGCACAGGAATTCCTGGACTGAACATTGCTACAGTAGCTTATCAGGAAAAAAAGAAAAATGTCCTTCAAACTGTAACATTATGAGGATATTTGAGAGTGATAAGAATGCTACCTACTGACATAGCAAGTTCAGAAATAGACAAAACCTGCACCGGATTCAGTATTTCAACTGTTTATGTTTACAGTTCAACCTGACACTTACTGTCACCGTCTTTGCTCACAGACAGGCGTGACAACTATTTTTTTTTGTTTCTTAAATTCACACGTCATGACCCACAATTCACACCAGCCTCTTTAGACGCATGAGGAAAAGGTGACCTTTAGACACACAGCTCTTTTCCTTCCTTGGGAACACGTGAAACTCTGAGCAGCGATATACAAGTAAGTGGTTAGAACAAATAGAAGAAAAAAAATGAATGATCTCAAGGGACTCACATACCAAGGGCAAAACACCAGGCAGGCTGTCACCCTAACCTCAGTAGTTACACAAGCATGAAGTAAGACACTGCTCTCATCAAGTTCTCGGTGACCCAGATTCACTCTCTTCTTATGAGCTCATTCTCACCCGAATGTAAGACTTTTATCATGAGGACAATATAAATCTAGGTTTGTCATTTCCTCCTCTTGAAACTTTTAACAGCACCCATGTTGAAATATAGAAGAGGCGTTACCAAGATAGTACCAAGTGTTGTTCTGTACCCTATTCAAAAGTTTAAGCTTGTTGACTTTTGCCCTCCCGTGGTTCAAGATTTGGACCAACTCCACATTGCCTCTTAATTTGCTTCTCTTGTTTGAAAATGTCAAAAGGCATCGGAGGAGTCGGCTCCTGGATCAAAAAAGTGATACTTTAAGACCTGCAGCGAAGCGCGTTTTACCTTACAATCACTACTCTGAAACTAGAGATCTCATCATTTATTCACAGCCAATGACTCACACATACAAATGCAGAAAGCAAACAGGCCAAGGCTCCCCTCACTTCACAGTTTGTTCCAAGTCTCACTTCCTCCTCTGTGAGCTCTTGACTTTTTCAGAAGTGAAATATTACTTTTGCTACTCTTCTAACGGTCGCAGCTGCTTATTGAAAAGGCGTCACTTCCGTACTGATCTGGATATATTTTTTTATTATTTCATCAGCATAGCAAAAGAAAAGGGAACACAAATAAAACAGAGCAGTATCTATTAACTTTAAACTCAGAGTTGGTGCGTGTCTGCAGGATCTTAATAGTACAGGTAGATGATGATGGGTGAAAAAGAAAAGAAGAAGCACCTACATTGGAGATGGTGGGGGGGTTGGGAATTTCGTAAACACTTGCTGGGGTCCAAAAGTCAGTCAGAAAATCTAAATGTGCACAGCCAGCTGGTTGGTTATCACCCTCTCTCTCCCAAAGTGCAAACTCAGCAGTTGAGAATATCTTCTGCCGCAGTAACTGTCTTGATTTTGGGGCACCTGCAACCGGGGTCCCTCCTAAGGCAGCTGACACTACAAATATTCGACAATAACGGAAGCTCTGGGAGAAACAAAAGAGGCAGTAATAAGACTGGTGGTAACGGATTTAGAACCTGAAACAACAAAAATATATATCCATATCACAGTGTGTGTGAATATCCAGCGTCCACATAGTGTCTTTCAAACAAACTGCCACAGTAGACATGATGGATGTGATCACTGCACATGAAACAGGTATGAACACATTTCCTCAACCACCCAAGTACAATCAATTATAAAAAACAGCTATTTTTTTTTTCTCCAAAAGGTCCTAACACATCCGTAATGCACATTCTTACAAATTACAGAGGCAGTTTGAGTCATGAAATTGATATGCTGATGTAGGCAATGGTTTCTGGACTGGACTTTCCCATCCTTTGGATATGTAGCTGGGTCATGAGAATACTGAATGAGAGCTAAGCAGGGGGCAACAGTATAAGTGTGTGTGTCCCAAAAGTCCCCTCAAAGAAAGTATACAAAAAGGAGGAAAACAAAAGAAGAGCTCAAAAGTAAGAGTATTGTATATTTAAACAGTACTGAATATACAGAATGTGAACCAAAGCAAACTACAAAAAAACAGAAAGCCAGCCAAAAAAATAAATTGTCTTTTGTATAAATGAAATCTGGGGTTATACTGAAGTCATCATTATTAAAAAGAAAAAGAAAACAAAACAGAATTGCTACTCTCTTTGACATACACTCAGCAGAGAGGTCATGGTATTAATTGCTTCAGATTGCATTTTTTTTTTTTTTTTTTTCTCAAATTCTCAGCTACTTTTTTTTATCTCCAAGTGTCCAGGCTGGTGATGGGAGAAACATTAAGATTTGTAATTTGAGGTAAGCCAGGTCAGGCCCTCGTATAGTCCATCCCCTGATGTCGCACACGAGGGCTGAACGTACCAATTCCTATCTCTGATCCGGGTCAGGCCTAGCTTCTCCTGGATCTCGTGGGGTTTCATGGCATCTGGGAGGTCCTGTTTGTTGGCGAAGATCAGGATGATGGCGTCCCTCATCTCCCGGTCATTGATGATTCGGTGGAGCTCCTGCTTCGCCTCGTCGATCCTGTCCCTGTCGGCACAGTCCACCACGAAAATCAGGCCCTGGGTGCCGGTGTAGTAATGTCTCCAAAGTGGCCTGATCTTGTCCTGTCCCCCAACATCCCACACGTTGAACTTCACATTCTTATAGGTGACGGTCTCCACGTTGAAGCCAACAGTGGGGATGGTGGTGACCGACTGGCCCAGCTTCAGCTTGTACAGGATGGTAGTTTTACCAGCAGCATCAAGTCCAAGCATCAATATTCTCATCTCCTTGTTGCCAAAGATCTTTGAGAGCATTTTCCCCATCTTGGTTGCTGTGCATAAATACTTTGTTAGAAGAAAAGAAAAAACAAGACTTCTCTTATGAGAGAAACTAGAAATGGTTTTCAATACAACTGAGAAGTTAACAGTTTCAGTGTGTGCTGAGAGCCCTCCACGTGATGGCAGCGGTGGGCTGACACCAGTGTCGATATTCTAAAGGCGGCGACTTTCAAGTGTGTAGGCTACCGTTGGAATACAATACAATTAGCTGGACGGTGGTGGTCTGACCTGAGCGGCTTGAATTGGAGCATTCAAATGGGAGCAGTACGTGTGTAGCCCTCGCAGAATTGGGCGGGGATATATTTTCATGATCCACTGCCCTCCGATGTAAGAAGAAAAAATTACATCCCCTTGTTTCAAACTCGCCGTTGAGCACAGACTTCCTTCAAAATCCACATTTCAAGTTTTTCTTCTCCGAATATTTAGAAGCTCTCCGGTCCGTTTCTGCACCGGGACATCCAGAGGAAGAGCGTTCAAAAGGTCATTGATTCATCCGACTTTCTTGTCTTCCCCCTGTGACACAAGAGCGGTCCAGAGAAGGGAGGGGTGTTAGTACAGAGGACAACTTTGGATCCGAAAAAAATATTGCCTATGCGGATAGAAAAGCTGAACAAATACAAAGAACACAGAGAGCGGCATACATACCTACGTCTGCGGCAATCATCCCCCAGTCCCCGGGCCGTTTCTCCCCTCTCTTGCCGCTCTCTATGTGTCTCTTCCTCCCTCTCTCTCCCCAGCCGTTCAGTCACACAGCGGCGGCGGTGCTGTGTTACCGGAAAAGGTGCGGACCCAGATCAGCCGCCACTTCCTCTACACTGCTCACACACACACTCACACACACACACACACACACACACACACACACACACACACACACACACACACACACACACACACGCACACACGCTACTGTTGCATTCAAGAGCTCCTCATGAGCTCCGACTTTTAAAGACGCCAAAAAAATTCAAATATAAGGGCATTGCATAGACTCCGGAGTGTTTCTTTAATAACCTTTTCCACATTTTCATGCTCTGCGGTGTTATTTGTATCTATTTTGGTTCACCGTATTATGTTATTATAATATTGTTGTGTTTATGGTATATTATAATAGGCTACCGTCCATAAGTAGCATATGTTATAGGTATTTATTACTCTATTTTGTCCTGGTTGTTTTAATAGGTTACTGCTATTTGGATTATTCCCTGTATGTGCTATACAGATGCAATGCCTGTATGTTGGTTTTGAGCTCCTGAACATTTATTTTCTCAATCAGCTTCTTATATGATGGTATCCTCCATGAACACACTACACACTAATACTAAGTCATAGTCAGAACAGTTTTGGTAACAAACTACATTCGAGTTTTTTTCTCTCTCTGTTCTTCTCACTGGTTTAAAGTCATTGTTTAGAAAAAGTGATGCACCATTCAGGATAGCAATATTTCAATCAAAATGACAGCTGGTGGGTTGTTTAGTCACTGTCAATCCACTTGGATCAAACCACATTCAAGCAGTCTTGATTAAGTAGATTAGCTGTGTTGTTTAATGTTAAATATGATTTTATTATTACTTTCTTAATCATAATATTGAATGTAATAAATAAGATTCAAAGCTTTTGTTGCTCTGACACGCCCTGGACTACTTCTACATCACTGCAGCATGGAGAGAAGTTCAACCACAGCATAAACAAAGCTTGACTTCACTAATTCAGCATTTAAACGCCATTTTATTATTGCTTATACCTTCTTAATGTATAATAATGAAACTAGTAAACATCTAAAGGCTAAATACAAACCACTTGAAACAGATGCACTCTTCACTTAAATTATGAGATTTCCGACAGTACGTAAAGGCACCATACGCCATTTCGCATGCGCGCCTCGAAGCAACTCAACTGCAAACCGGTCCATTAGCAATGTTGACGCCATTTGATCTTTCATTATGTATTAAATCGCCTCTAATACTACGTCTGCCACTAGAATTAGATGCCTTTACATATGAAACAGATCTAAGGATTTAGTAAGCCTAATGTGATCTCAAGAAAGGGTTTACAGGTGGGTCTTTCCAACATGTCTGATCATTCAAAACGATTAGTCAGTGACGTGGAGGTTGTGAGAGAGTAGGGCAGGGGGAACTACAGTGTTGTCGAAAGGCCTAGGCCTACTTGACACCTGCTTATTAAAACTTACTTGAAACACAATTAACATAGCCTACACTATGATTACTGAAGATGTAGGCTATGTCATACAGGGGTAGGATACGATTATTGCAATTACTAAAACTATTACTGATTTCAGTAAGATGATAAATAATGATAAACTAAGCTCTGGCAGGAAAACAATGGAATGGCCACTCTTGTTATGTATCATATCTACAATAAAGTTATATGGGCCAATATGTCTTAGCTGATTTATTGGTATATAGCTGTAATATAAACAGCTTTAAAACTACAGGCAAATTATGTTAGTCTACATAAGTGATCTAAAAATATCGAGAAGATTGATTTTGAGAATATATTTACTAATCATCACCAAATAACCAATGTAAAAACCATAGACTGTATAAGGTAAAAACTCACCACTATGTAATTTCAGTTCAGTGTAACTTATTTATGAGCTACAGTCTACAAATCCCTTACAACTGTATCAACATTTAACTGCTATATTATATGCTAAATACATGTATTTTTTAGTTAACCAAGTGTATGTCCCTTTGTTTAATGTTTTTCTCTGTAACCTATATGTAATGACCTTGCACGTTGTATAAACTTAAAAAAAGATTGCAGAAATTGTTGAAATATTTACAGGCAACGTTTTCGCCACACGTAGGGGCGGGCGGTAAACTGAGCATGCGCACACTTCCTTCTAGGTTCTTCCAAGTTAAGTATGGTGGGCAAAGCGCGCCTGGTCCTTGTAGGTTAGATAAAGTGACTTCGAAAGCCGCATACAAGTTCATAAGGGTGATAACATTTCATGGACGATACTGGTAAGAAGCCAAAACGTACCTTTATTTATACAGTTGGTGTAATGTGACAACTCCGCAACCAGCTTACGCTAGCTACTAGTGGTAACGTTAGCTACGGAAATTGACAACGTTAGCGGCTAGCGTTAGCTAACGTGGAGAAGCTGCTCCGCTGGTACCGACTATTACCTGGAGATGGAGGCATATGCGTCACACGTTGTGGTTCTAGTAGCTAGCTAAGCGTACGGTGAACGAAATTGTAAGGTAATCGATAATTATTGGGTACACTTTGTTACTATGGCCCTGGTATGCTGTAGATTGTAGTTAACTAGCTAACTAAATGTTTAAAATTGAGTTAACATTCAACGATACTAAACGAGCGCTAATGTGGGGCTAACGTCAACCTGAGTGCTGTGATATTTAGGAAATGGGTAGCTAGCCAAGACTCTAGGCCCAACTTCTGATTGAACTTTGATCACCCTGGTTGCAACATGGCCTCATACCGCAAACAAAGCTAAAGCTAATATCAATCCACTTCCACGGAACACGTAAATTAGTTAACGTTAATCGTGTATTTAATGGGCTGTGCGGCGTGTTATTTAATTAGCTAAGCCAATCACGTGGGTACATTATTTTTAGTAGCTAACGTTCGGCTTTAAGCCAAAGCTGGCGTCTCTTTTTAAAGTAACAACAAGGAAGTGTCCTATAGTACCAGCTCCTGCTTCTAAAGCAGGGTGACCTTTTTTGGTATAAATTTAGCTAACTTAGTTAGCATTACTTAAATCTGCCGTTCATTCTTTTAAGCTCATTGTGATGTCTAAAGTGTGCTTGTTCTCAACAGTCTATAACGTAAAGATAGTTGCTGATATATATTTTTTTGTTGACCAAAAAGATGAGATGTACTACACAAAGCTACTACTACACAAAAGACTGATTTAGATTAATCATAAAATGTGTCTTTCTTAAAAGAAAAATCGAATTTAGTTATTGACTATTTTAACCCAGCCCAAATCATTATGAAGTATAAGTGGTAGTAAATCAGCTGATGCCAAAATCATGATGAAAGTTGAGGAGTTTTGTTTGGAAACCACATTTTTAAATGGTTGTTAAAAAGCTGACTTTTCGGAATAAAAAATATATTAATAATTCAACCTGCTTTTCAACAGGCCTGCAACTCTCAGACAACACCATTTCTGGAATGCTGGACACTGAGTCCCCTGCCATGGAGAGCAATGGGGATGCCTTTCTTCCTGACCTTCCTGTTCTAGGCCAAACTGCTGACTGGTCCCCAGACCAGGTTACTCCAGAACCACTGACCAATATCTTGCCTGATGACTCCGATGCGTCCCAGGATGTTCCGGGGGAACAGCAGTCACCAAACGGGCAGATGGATTCCACAGAGCTGGGATCTGTGGAGAAGGCTGTGGAGCAGTTTCAGATTGTCAGTGCTCAGCTCTTCCAAGAGCAGCCGCCACCACCACCTCCACCACCACCACAGCCCGCAGACGAGGCAGAGCAGCCATCAGAACACAAATCTGAGTCCGGAGAGTCCGAGCAAGACAACCAGGAGATGAGGGTAGAGCCAGAAGCTGCTGTGCAGGATGGCAGTCAAGGTATTATAGATAGATAGATAGATAGATAGATAGATTTTCAACTTAAGTGGGAAATTGTAAGATTTAGGATGACTAGAGTTTACTAGAACAAAGCAAAACTTTGTTCATTCAACTGTATTGGGTAAAAACAGTGACCTGTATCCCATCGTTGGTTCAGTAGTACCACATAATCACATAATTTAAATTATGCTGCATGTCACATAACGTATACTCAGATCTTTTGACTCTGATGCAACATTTGACCATTCTCCAACCATACTGGCAACTAATGCACATATTTGAAAATAAAAAAAATCTTAGTATAAATTCAAGGATAAAATCGACTGTGCTTTTCTGACAACATATAATCATAGAGTAAGGGCTTAAGGTACCTGGTGCTGGATTTCCGGCGTATGACTATTTTAGAAAACATTTAAATTAATGAATTAAAATGTCCACATGGGATTTGTTTTTTGATGCAACCAATTATCATATGTCCACCTATCAATGAAACTAATTCTAGCCAATCAGATGCAAAGTAGGGCAGGTCTTTGCAGAAAAGCAAGAGTGTGGTGTGGTCTCCGTGGTAACAAGGCTATAAAAAAAAAATGGAGGCAAAGTTTATCAAACCAGGAGCATGTAGATAAAGCTTTAATTGAGAAAGGAGTTAAAAACAAATGATGCTGGGCATGATTAGAGAAAAGGGTGGAGATGGGAAGCAGTTAGCACTTGGTGCCTCAAATTGAGGGAGCCAGGTGCTTCTGCAGCACATGCTCAAGGATGATACTGTACGGCAGCAGCAGTAAGAAAGTGCTTGCTAGTCATTACATGCTAGTCACAAAGCTTCGATCCGTGCACTCCGTCATACGAGTATGTTTGCGGCAACGACTGCCACTGCTGCGACTACGCCTTCACTGACCGACTGTTTGTGATTAAAAACAATTGGTGTGTGCACGTTCAGTGCGGAACTCGATTTGTCGTTTACGATGGTCCAGCAACTGTATAAAAATGTATCGGAAGACCAAACTGCCTTAGAAAAAGCAGTCTGTTTGGAAGACAGCATACCAGTTATTTAAACACATGTCTATATGAAAAGCTAACAAAAATGCAAAGTTTTCAATAAATATACATGAAGAAACTAATCTCAACAGACAAAATCATTAATGTACTTGTTGGCTTTTTTGATGATGACCTGGCCAAAGTAACAACACAATATCTAGCAAGTTTTGTTTCCATAATGACTCACTTCATTTTGATATTATTGAAATATGTAATCTACATTGACTCTTAATTTAAAATATTGTTGAAAGAAGTGAAAACGGATCCCAAATTTTACTTTTTCTTTTTTTTAAATGATGACTTATTATTGTGTAATGTAAGTTTTGCCAGTCAAATTCACTTGAGTGCATATTGAAACAACATACTGTGACATTCTTGGATTTTGTTAACTTCAGATGGGACTGAGCCCCCACAGATGACAGAGGATAGCATGGAGCTGGAAGAACCACCCAAAGAGACAACCGAAGAGTTGACCGTTCCTACTGAGCCCGAGCCAGAGCTGCCCAGTGAGTTTGAAAAACTATTCAAAGGATGCGAGGAGAACCCAGAAGACTTCAATGGTTGGGTCTACCTGCTGCAGTATGTGGAGCAAGAGGTAATAAAAGCCATGCGGATTATTTAGATATGTGCTAACACGTTCAGTTTGTATATTACTAAAATTTAACAGAAGTATTATACTAAACAGTAACATAATCAATCTTTCTGCTGTTGCCTCTCCTTTGCAGAATGCCCTTCCAGCTGTGAGAAAGTCATTTGATATATTCTTCCTACGTTATCCCTACTGCTATGGCTACTGGAAGAAGTATGCTGATATTGAGAAAAAGCACGAGAACATACAAGTTGCAGAAGAGGTAAATATAAATATCTTTTGGACACAAATGTTGCTTTCTTGTATTTAGTTTTCTAGGTATTACTGTATGTGTCGTTCTGTCTAGTCATATATTTGGCTGGTCACCAGCTGGATTGTTCTGGCATTGTCTCTATTATGTATCCAGTTGTTATATTAGTACACTGACTTAAGACCATTTATTTGTGACGTAAGTCTGAGACTGCAAAGAGCAACTGTTAAACCAGAGGGGCAAAGAGAGATGCACTTCAATGACGGAAGTAAAATTATTCCAGCCATTGACAGGCTTGTTTGTCTTTGCTCTCTCCCAAGGTATACAGAAGAGGCTTGCAGGCCATCCCTCTCAGTGTGGATTTGTGGCTGCACTACCTGACCTTTATCAAAGAGAACTCTGACCTGAGTGACCCAGAGACCGAGGGACGCATTCGAGCGTAAGTAAAAGACTTGTGTTATGTGACTCTTACTGATTTGACAACAGAAACTCTATGTGAAATCTCATCGTCCCTGTTGTTGTGTGTTAATGATTGAATTTAGCCAAATATTTGATAAGACAACAAACGGTTGCGCATGATTCACAACCTTTCCTATTTTTTTCCTACTAGGGCCTATGAACATGCAGTACTTGCAGCAGGCACGGACTTTCGCTCAGACCGTCTGTGGGAGTCCTTCATCAACTGGGAGACAGAGCAGGGGAAACTGGCTAACGTCAGCGCCATCTATGACCGCATCTTGGGCATCCCAACCCAGCTTTATTCCCAGCACTTCCAGAGGTAGGGGGAAAACAGAATACAACCTTGGTTGCAGTCAGTTTATATCTTTCTTTCAGCTCCTTACTAGCTCGATACTCCAGAGACACAGGTTCTCTGTAGTTGATGAAAGACTTACATTTTTTTTTCTTTCAGGCCACCACCAAAATAATACCTACATGTAACACTATTTTAGAACATTTCTTTGTGTTTGATCTGATTTACCCATTTGTAATCTTTGCAGGTTCAAAGAACATGTGCAGAACAACAACCCCAAACACTTCTTGTCAGAAGAGGAGTTCGTTCAGCTGAGGCTCGAGCTCTCAAAAGCCAGCCTATTGGCGATGATCAGCGAGGAAGAAGGGACAACGGTTGATCAGGAGGAGCTGCCGCCTGGTACAGAGGATCTTACAGACCCTGCTAAGGTAAAAATCCGGTTGCCTCCTGCAGAGGAGACACATTTACAAAAGCAGTGGTTGCAGGGGTTAGCAGGTGCTTGCCTTTTCTCCATTATTAGACGGAAAGCTTTGTTTAGGTTTGAAGAGGTGTCTTTATGTCAGCAGCCAAGCCAATGAATGCCAGGGGGGATTCAAGTTGGCATCCAGTCAGGGACTCGCCCTAAAACTAAAAGGATCAACTGAGGCCCAGAACCTGCACCCAGAGGCTGATATGCATGGTGCATACATACCTCCCCCCCTCCACAGGGTTCTTGGCTCTGGCAAGCTCATGGTGATGTAAATCCTTGGCTGCAGGACTAGCAGTTTTTACATCAAGTGGAGAATGTGATACGGTGAAGATTACATGACGGTGCTAACCATGGGTTTTTGTGTGTGTTTATGTAGAGAGTGACGGAGATCGAGAATATGCGCCACAAGGTGATCGAAGTTCGGCAAGAAGTGTTCAACCACAACGAACATGAAGTCAGCAAGCGCTGGACCTTTGAGGAAGGGGTATGTCTTGTTTCTCCACAACAATGTTAATTGTTGGAAATGTTTTTTCTTTTTATTCTTTGATAGTGTAAAAAATATTTATTCTTAGCTGTCTTTTTTTTTTTAGATTAAGAGACCATACTTTCATGTCAAAGCCTTGGAGAAGACCCAGCTGAACAACTGGAAGGAGTACCTGGACTTTGAAATCGAAAATGGGACTCCGGAGCGCGTGGTTGTTCTGTTTGAACGATGCCTCATCGCTTGTGCACTCTATGAAGAGTTCTGGACAAAGGTAATGTGACCTTTAACCTCTCTCTCACTCCCGCTACCTCCCCGCACTTCCCCACCAACGATGATAACACATCGACACAGTAAATCGTCCTTCACTCTCTTTGCGTGTAACGTTGATATGTGACTGTATCTGTTGTATTAGGGGATGGCCAGCTTGCCACACAAGATTTGACTGCAGCATTTGCCAACTACTACGTTGCATCTTCTTCGTCTCCCACTACCTTACAGAAACTTATCTAATTGGTTCCATGAAGGTGCTGATGGGTTTACACAGAAAATTTCTAAAAACGATCTTGTCAATGAAGAAATTCACTGTCTCTGACAACTGAAAATGTAGGTTTAAAATGTGTTGTCTCTTTTGCCTCTCTCCTCTCTTCTTTTTCTCTTTCCTTCACTGCATTTCTTCCAACTTGCTCCTCTCTTTTTCACTCTGAAGTATGCAAAATATCTAGAGGGCTACAGCACTGACGGCGTGAGACATGTCTACAAGAAGGCGTGTACCATCCATTTGCCCAAGAAACCAGCCATCCACCTCCTGTGGGCTGCCTTTGAGGAGCAGCAAGGTGAGTGAACAGACAAATTATCCAGGAGATTTTGAGGAGAAGTCGCTCTATGGGTATGAATAAATTACGTCTGATTGCGTGACTACATTGTAGGGCTGGGCGATATGGCCTAAGAAAAAGAATCAGATTTTAAATCTCGTTCCTCGCCTAAAAGTTAAAATCATTTTGACTTTAGTCGCACAACTTGGCCCCTATTTTCACCTGTTGCTGAGTAACGTACATTAACATCCCATGGTCTCATGAATGTAGCATACCTGTAGCAAGCTCCTTTGTAGTAACTAGCGGTAAAAATAAATAAATGTGGAAGAGGAGCTCCGTGCTACAAAGCGGCAATTGCTAGTTGTTTAAGCCGCTACAGACCTTTGTCACATCTTGGTCGTATCAGCGGCATTTAGTAGATGTGTTGAGCAGCAATAAAGTTCCTCAACACCGGCTCTGGTGTTCAGTCAGGTCAGCTGTAGTTGGTGGTTCAGTTATCCGAGAATAGGTGACTGTCAGCCGGGTACAGAGCACCACGAGCTGCTGGTCATTTCAGTGGAGATTACGGTTAAGTAAGTAATGAAACGACTAGTAAGAAAAGAACTAATGTTACTCCCTGTCGCTGCCATGTTGTTTGTGTATCTCTGTGGCAAACGCACGGCGGGAAGGCTGAGCCCGTTCGGAACTAGGGGAGCCCACAGGGGAGTGTCGGCGGATGTTAAGGAGAAAAACGATTTTTCATTTAAACAAATCGACGTTAACTACACATTTGAGTTAATCAATAAAATCGATTTATCGCCCAGCCCTACTACATTGTGTACATAGTGATAACAGACTTTTAAATAATAAAAACTAATATTATTTGCCTTGTATTATGCCATGCTGACAGTATTCTGTATTTCTTTGCCCAGGTAATGTAGAGGAGGCTCGTGGCATCCTGAAGTCCCTGGAGGCAGCAGTCCCAGGTCTGGCCATGGTGCGCCTTCGGAGGGTCAGTCTTGAGCGTCGCCATGGTAACTTGGAGGAAACTGAGGCCCTGTTAAGGGAGGCCATGGAGTCTGCAAAGAATGCCACTGAGACATCGTTCTATGCTGTGAAGTTGGCCAGGCAGATGATGAAGGTGCAGAGAAGTCTGAGCAAGGCCAGGAAGGTGCTGCTGGATGCTATTGAAAAAGACCAGGTGAGAACTGGTTCCGTATGGGGGCGGGGGGAAGCCATGTGGTAAAAGTAATTAATTTACATGCTTTATTCATTTATACTCTTGTGCGTGACGAAACCCTCTGGAGGCTAATAAAAGGTTCAGTGGTGTCTACAGACCAACGCACTCTACCGAGATCATAAAATTATCTTTTTTTTCTGACTTACTGCGTTAGTTTTATCCCTAAATGGAAAATCTGAGTGGTTTATACTTTTCATGTTTGCATTTGTGTAAGTTGCAAGAATAGTTTATAATTAATTCTACAAGATAACACATATTATTATACTTGATAACATTTCAAGACACTTTAACTGCGGAGAAGTATGGAAAGTTATTCAGTTGGGTTTCTCATTAAATAAGTTCTACTCAGAATGCAAAGAGAAACTCGAGTCTGCAATTAAAAGTGAATTGTACCTTTCCACTAAGGCTGTATTTCACTTGTTGTGAGATGCATACTAATATTTTTGTGGCTTTACAGACGAGTCCAAAACTCTATCTAAACCTGCTTGAGCTGGAATATAGTGGAGATGTAACTCAGAATGAGGCTGAGATCTTGGCTTGTTTCGACCGGGCCCTGAACAGCCAGATGCCCCTTGAATCCCGCCTCCTCTTTTGCCAGCGCAAGGTTGAGTTCCTTGAGGACTTTGGCAGTGACATCAATGTGTGAGTTTTCTTGTTTCTTTGAGTAATGGCTAGTTTGTTTTTTAAATGTAGTATTACTTTGGTCATGTTTAATATTAAGTAATGTTCATTCTTTAACATCTTTCAGGCTTGTGGCTGCATATGAGGAACATCAGAAACTCCAGAAAGAAAGTGAACCCACAAAGAGGAAGGCCGAGAACGGGTATGACAGGTGGATAATGGGAACAGGGCTTGGGTCACGTCAACACATCAGTTTTTTCATATAACTTTCCGATCAAGGATAAGATTAGTAGCAGTTCAACTGAAGTGTTCTGTGGTCAGTTATTCATTGTATGACAGTGAATGACACTAAACCCAGGGGCTTTATTTCTCAGTGAACTGCTTTACGAGGATCTTACTAACTTGGAACTATTTGTCTCCAGCTCTCAGGAACCTGACGCCAAGAGACAGCGTGTCGACGACGGTTCCCCGGATGCTGCAAACGCAGTGGCAGACACACAGGCAAATAACTCTGCATACAACAACTGGTACCAGGTGGGTTTCTTATCTGAGCAGTCGATGCAGGCTGTGTCTCACAGGAGTAACCTGAAGTGTTTATTTACGCTTCAAGTCTATTTTTCCCACAATACCCGAGTTTGATAGCCTGACAAGCCAGACCCACATCAAGATGTTGGGTCTGGGAACACACCATTGGCAGGGCTCAATCCGAGGGGTGGGATAAACTGTCCCACTGCATGCAATAGGGTAGCGCTACAACCAACCAGGGCAACGAAGAAGGTGGCGGAGCTAGTTGATAGATTTAAACTTTTGCCGTATCCGGTCGGCAAAACTCCGAACACATCGGTGTGCCGTTCTTTTCTCAAAGAAAAGCTTAACTCAAAGTCTTCCAGAGGTGTGGCCAAAGCAGATTTTGAATTTTTTAATTTGAAAAACTTTATTAATCCCGATAGGGAAATTGGTTTGCCACCAACCATACAGCCATCAAACACAATACACAACAGACAAATAAATAAATAATTCTGCATTAGGAGACTAATAGACACTGATTAAGAGACAGTTTTAAGAAATTCAATTCACAATACATAAATGTGTTAAAAAAAAAAAAAAAAAAGAAACACTATAAAAGACAAAAATAATCAACAGTTAACTGTGTTGGTTAAAATATCTAACCGCTGCGGGAACAAAAGACCTTCTCATGCGCTCACTAGAGCACCGAGGCATTACCAATCGCTCACTGAAAGAGCTTCTGAGTCCTTCAAACAAATTGTGTAGTGGATGGCCTTCAAAAAGCAGGACAATTTTTAGTTTTGAACTAATCCCCTTCTCTACAGTAACCTCCAGTACATCCAGGTTAAGACCAATAACTGAACCAGCTCTCTCGATTAGCTTATTTATCCTATTTTTGTCCTCAACAGAAATACTGCCCCCCAGCACAGTACAGCATAAAAAAGAACACTAGCTAAAATCCCTTGATAAAAAACATTTAAGAGCTTAGTGCTGATGTTGAATGATCTAAGTTTTCTCAAAAAGAACAGTCTTCACTGAGCCTTCTTCATTAGGACATTCGTATTCTCCTTCCAGTTTAATTTTTCATCCTGATGTACACCTAAAAATGTATATGACTGCACAATTTCGATCAACTGACCATTAATTGTAACTGGAAGGACCTTCTCTTTTTCTTTCTAAAATCAATAACAAGTTCTTTAGTCTTTTCTACGTTCAGTTTCATAAAGTTTGACTCACACCAAGTGTAAAAAGACTGCACCTCCCTTCTGTAGGCAAGATCATCAGAATTTTTGTACCCAGCAAGATGGCTGACTATGCCTATAGTCAGCAGTATAAAGTAAAAATAAAAAGAAATGTATGAAAATAAAAAGGGGGATAAAACTGTACACTGGGATGCTCCAGTATTGGTTAGAATGGTATCAGAATCTTTGTTACCAATCCTAACAAACTGTGGTCGTGCTAAAAGGTACTCTAAAATCCAGGCAATAGTTGTATTATGCAATTTAAAATCAATTAATTTACTAGCTAAAATATGTGGCTGTATAGTATTAAAAGCGCTCGAGAAATCAAAATACATGATCCTAACGGAACTGGCAGTAGTTTCAAGATGACTGTAAATATTGTGAACCATATATAATAGTGCATCATCTACCTCCACACCCTTCCTATATGCAAATTGCAAAGGATCCTGAAAGGCAGACACCTGCCTAGTCAGATGATCTAGTACAACCCTCTCGAAAAACTTTATAATGTGTGAGGTCAGAGCTATAGGCCTCAGATTTGAAAGACTGTTAGACACCTTGGCTTTTTTGGGAATAGGGACAAAACGAGATGTTTTCCACATAACCAGGATTTTAGCAGAAGACGGAGACAAAGAAAACAGTGAGAGAAGAACTGAGCACAGCTGGTCAGCACAGACTTTAAGGGTACGTGGATGAACACCATCGGGGCCTGCTGCCTTATTTGGTTTAATATGACTTAACTGCTGACAAACCTCCTTAGTGTTTAGAATAATAGCTGGGCTACAGTCCTCAGAGCTGCTCTGCCTAAGATTAAAAAGAACACTCATGAAGTAAAGAGAAGTCTAATTCATCAAACCTTGCAAAAAAAAGTATTTGCATCGTTAGCCTGTACACCCAAATTACATAAACTTTACTGGACCCATATCCACTAATAGACTGCATACCATTCCATAGTCCTCTTGTGTTACTACAGGACATATTTCCTTCAACCTTTTCCTTATACTTTAATTTACCCTGTCTGATAATTACTTTCAATTCTCTTTGAGCATTTTTAATTCTATCTTTATCACCACTATAAAAACCAGCTTTCTTTTTATTTGTAGCAGTCCTAACTTCTCTGGTTACCCTTGGTTTGTTATTGGGAAAAATTTTGATTAATTTACAAGGACTCAACACAATAATTAATAGTCACTTTGTCAGTAATACTATCCGGATCATTATCTCCATCAAAGAATACAGTCCAGTCTGTGCATTTAAAGGAACCCCATCCTCTGACCAGATGCGCATAGTCTTTGACTGACTTTTGACTAGCTGTTTCTGTATCACCGGAGTATATTTAGACATCAAGATTATCAGATTATGGTCCGAGTTACCCAGCGGAGGAAGCAATTTAGAAACCTAGGCATCCTTAACGTTCGTATAAAACAAGTCAATAGTTTTGTCACTCCTCGTAGGACACGTCACCATTTGTTTAAGAGACGGCAGAGTGGTGGAGAGAGAGCTGTGATTAAAATCCCTGTTTATGATAACCAGCGCGTCTGGAGAGGAGCGCTGTAAATCATGCATGATTCTCTAAATAGTCTCAGTGGCACATTTCCTGTTAGCCGATGGGGAATATACACCACCATGACAATGACATGGAGAAACTCCCTGGGTAAGTAGTAAGGTCGACAACTTACTGCAATGAGCTCAATGTTCGGGTCGCAAACTCTCTCTTTTACCGTAACATGTTTGGCATGACACCACCGGTCATTCACATACAAACAAACTCCTCCACCTTGCTTCTTACCTGTTTTTGCTTGATCTCTGTCCACCCTATGTAGTACAAAACCATCCATCTCCACGTGAGAATCAGGTATCCTGTCGGACAGCCACGTCTCAGAAAAACAGTAGGCTGGTCTGCCGGAACATACGATCAAACTTCGTACAAGCTGTCCGCTCATCCGCCTTATTGACAAAGGGTCGGACATTCCCCATAATAACCGAAGGTAGAACAGGTTTATATCCCCGCCGACGGTTTCGTACCCGAACACCACCTCGGCTGCCCCTCTTCTTTCCTTTGACCCTAGGCTTGATATGTCAGATCAGCATCATGATTCAGTAATACTGGTACAGAAACACGCAGTTCAGGGAGCTCATGCCTGCTGTACATGAGAGGCGGGCCGGGCTCTCTCATCACCTGGAATGTTGTTTGTATGGCTTTCCAAACAATCAATGTCCACAGCCACAGAAGGCAAACAACGGTACGATTGTTGAATAAAATCATAATTATGTCATCAGGGATCAATCATGCTAATAATCCAGAATTAAAGACTTCCGAAGAGTCACAAAACACATAAAACAGACGTTCCGAGTTCTGACACAGTGGTAGCAGAGTCGCCAGCAAGGAGGCGGCGCCCAATGGACAACAATTCTGAAAGGCCGCTGTTCGCCAGCAGCAGCCATCTTCTTTGTTTTCAAGTAGCAGGGAATTCGCACGGAACAGTCGTAACTCTGCAGTTATGTTAACCCCGCCCACAGACTCTATACACAATGTGATTGGCCCGGCTAGAGTTTGGCTTTTCCAGCTCACAAGCCAACAGAGTTGCTCGATGACCCTGGCTACAAATTACATTTTCTGCCGCTAGGGAGCGTCTAGATTTCTAGGCTACACTGATGTATAAATACATTTTACAAACCTAAAATGAGTGTATTCAGAGCATACATGGGTTCTGCAGATAAAGGCATAATGAGGAAGGTTTCCGGCTGACAAATGTGTGAAAATGACCTCGGCAAAGACAATGCACCATCTCATGCTGCAAAGAATAGTCCTTCCAGAAAAATGAGTTTTTTTGATTGTTGCAGGCAAAAATCCTTGATTATGCGGCACGTTTTCTTAAATGTGATGAAATATGCGGGATATTTATGCAGTTTTATGCGATGAAATTGCAGGAACTTGTAAAAACTGGTTTGATGAAAAAGTGATTATCTTCTCTTCTGTCCAACACCCTGCTTTTCGATGTTCACGTCGCGTAATTACGTCACTTCATAATGTTCCCATGGCAACGGGAAAATGGCTGCTCTTGTGTGAAGTAAATGCAACATTTTTCAACTTTCTGTTAAGATATCTGACCTTTTTTGCAACGAAAATGCGGGGATTATGAAAGGCAAACCCTACATATTTTGCGCAGAAATCGGCAGTTTGTGCGGCATATTTGAAAAAAAAAAAAAAAATATATATATATATATATATATATATATATATATATATATATATATATATATATATATATATACACATACATACATACATACATACACTCACTCTCTCATTTGCATCAACTATGTAGGAAAATCTGTGTAAAATATAATTTGCATAATAATTTGGAACAGTGTAAATATTTATCTTAATTTTACAACTTAGTGCTGTCTTGACTGAGCCACAGAGCAGCACACTCATTTTAGGTTTGTAATCCCACTGACTCCATTCACTCTTGCCCATCTATTTATACATCCGTGTAGCCTAGAAATCTAGACGCACCCTAGCGGCAGCAAATGTAATTTGTAGCCAGGGTCGTCTAGCAACTCAACGTTGGCTTGCGAGCTGGAAAAGCTAAACTCTAGCCGGGCCAATCGCATTGTGTATAGGGTCAGTGGGCGGGCTTAACATAACGACGGCAGAGTTATGACGGTTCTGCGTTAATTCCCTGCTACTTTAAAACAAAGAAGATGGCTGCTGCTGGCGAGCAGCGGCCTTTCAAATTGGCATTAGTGTTGATGGACCAATAAATCAGGAATTCTCACACATACCAATGAAACACACTGTACAGAAAGTTTGGCTGCTCAACGCTTTGAAATTTGTGGACAAGATGGGAACGTATAGAAAGTTGCTTTAGTGTCGCACAAATTATGTTGTGACGCTTGTGGTCTAGACACCGGGTGATTTTAACAGCTGAAGCCCTTGAACATAGGATGGAACACGGTCAATGACGATAACTATGTTTATTACATTTCATATCACACACCAAATGCAATGCAGTAAGTTTCTCCTGCAAAAACATGGAAGTAAAAATAATTACGCAAATTAGCTCTACCCCGAGGTGAAATGTGCTAAACCAAAGTTAGACTCATGCTTTGTTTAAGCCTGTTGAAAATGTCAGGGATCATGGTAATTTGCTCAACTTTTTTCTCTTTCCCTCCTTTTCAGCAACAATACGGCGGTTGGGGACAGAACTCCTGGGGACAGTACAACCAATACGCTCAGTATAACCAGTACTACCCTCCTCCCCCAACATGATGGACACAATCCTGACGGGAAGATGGAGACTTAGATGAAAGCATCCTTTCTGACCTGCCTACATCTCTGAACAGGGCTTCTCAACATGGTGTCATGGAGATTTCAATCCAACCACAGAAGCTGATTTGTTAAAGTGTGCTTATCGGTTAAAATTTGTAGTCATTAGCTGGAATATAATACACTTGGCCCTCCGTGACAGTCATGTTGATCAGTCATGTTGTTAATGTGTAAACACATTAATTTCCACATTCATCATCTCCATCACCGGTTGCTTTTTGGGGTTCTTTAATGCATGTTATTTGTGAAGGCAGATATATTTTTTTCTTGTGCGATTTAAAGCTTTTTAATTTTTAGATTGGATGACTTAGTTTGGTCTCTTTCTTTGTGTTTAAGATTTAAACTTGTACAGGAGGCTGTCATTGATGTAGCTGAGTCATGTGTTTCTCTCTCTCCCAAACTAAAAGACTTTTAATATTTCATGGTTATGTTTCCATAAATCAAATGGAGAGGTCCTCCTTTTCTTTCATGGTTATGTTTCCATTAAGCAAATGAAGAGTTCCTCTTTTTTATTTTGACTTGATTTCATAATAAAGATTGATATCCTGAAGTGTCTCTTGTTGATTTCATCATCCTTTTTATTCCTGAATTGCTCAATGCGGATCTCATGAGCTATTTAGGAGCATATCACATGCAATCATGTATTTGAAGTACAGAAATAATCTTTTCTTGGTCAGTTTCAGTACTAAGTGCACATTATCAGAACCTAATAGTCAATGTAACATTTACCCTATATGTAACAGTGACTAATGTTTGACTGCTGAGTAATGTGAAGAAATTAATCCATAGAAACTAAAAGCACACAAATAAACCTAGGCATGCTCGAGCCCCAGCTCCTTTAATTGGGCAGGAGATTTAATGATTGGTCCTAACTTTCCAGAGGTGGGTGGAGCTTGTGTTACATGCGACACACGGGGTTTAATTAATATATATATATATATATATATATATATATATATGTATTTATTGCACGTGACTAAGTGAAACAAGTAGAGTTGTTGCCGATTAAATCAACGTAAAAGCCAATAAAGTGATCGTCCATTAACCCATAGACAGTATAACCACATCGCCTTCAACCTCCAAAGCTTGGTGGGCGTGGCCACATGGTTACGTAAATCCGCACATGCGCAGTATCGGCCCTTACACAGCCCTTTCTATGCCTAGCGTTGAACGACTAGCATCAAACGAGGTAAGGCCTGTGCAATTTAAGTGAAAAACCCTAAGTATGACAGACCTTGGAATGTTTTGGTATTCTAATATATTATCTATATCATCATTTATCTCAAGTGATTTGTTTATTTGAACAGTTACAACAAATTTCACGTGTTTTCAAGCGACTTTATGAAACGTGTGCCCCATGCGGCTAGTTAAGCTAGCATAGCATTAGCAAGTTACCGAGAGAGAGACTGGTCTGTTCCAGCTCCCAGCATGTTCTGCTTCTCGTCAGTATTTAAGTTGCCCGTTTTGTGACAGGGTATACATTGTAAGTAAGTGTATTTCCACTTCAAAATTAACTACGTAACAATCAGACACTGGCACAACGTGGCGGGCTTGGTGACCAATGTTTACTGTCACAAATAATACCAACGCCTCAAGCTGATTTCCGCAGTAGAAACACTGATGACTAAAGACGCTTGGCTCTTTGGTGCTTTCTTCCAGCATCAAGATGCAGCTCTTCTTGCGTGCCCAGAACACTCACACCCTTGAGGTGACCGGACAGGAGACTGTTGGACAGATCAAGGTAAAAATATTACAAATTGATGAGAATACACCAGACCACCTCTTATCTCGAAATAGTTGTATAACTTGACTGCATTGCTGTTTTCAGTGGTCTATATGTGCCCTTAGTAATGGTTTAACATGGCTTTGGTTTGAATAAAAACGCCATTACTTTGGTGCGTCTCTCAGGCCCATGTCCAGGATCTGGAGGGTCTCCTGGTTGAGGATCAGGTGCTGTTGCTTGCTGGTAGCCCACTGGAGGATGATGCTTCCCTGGCATCCTGTGGTGTCTCAGAGCACTGCACCCTGGAGGTAGCTGGCAGGCTGCTGGGAGGTCAGTACACATATGCAACAAACAACTATTTTTTTGTGTTTAGTCCTGTGTTCAAATAAAAAATATTTGATCACTCATCCACCAAAGACACTGTGGGGATAGTCAAAAGCCAGTGTTCCCTGTTGATCATAAACATTTAATTTTGAATAGGGATCGACCGATACCGTTTTTTCAAGGCCGATACAATACAGATTATTAGTAGTTTAAAAATAAACGATAACGGATATTTGGAACCAATATGCATATACAGTGAAAATGAAGATCCCTCAATCAAAATTAAGAACTTTGTTTAAATACTTGGGCAATTGTTTAATAAATTAGAATCTTTCAACATAATACAGTAAAAGTGTCAGTGTTGTAGGTGAGCTGTAGCAGAGCCAAAGTAGCACACTTTTTTTTATAAATTACCTTTTAACGGTGATCAGGCAAATATAACATAGATACAGATAATCTGGAAAGGGCCCGCTAATTGGCTAGGGCCGATAATCGGTCTATCCCTAATTTTGAATGAGCAAAGGCCAACTTTATTTTTTTCTGGATACACTGCTGGTTGTATAAGACCAGTAATGATACCCAAACCAGCAATGCTG
The DNA here is from genome assembly GCF_004354835.1 of Perca flavescens. NCBI lineage: Eukaryota > Metazoa > Chordata > Actinopteri > Perciformes > Percidae > Perca > Perca flavescens. Next base: position 13,431,371 of record NC_041348.1, read on the forward strand.
TCATACAAGCCATTATATTTAAGATCCTCATCATTCATGGTCCCCGATGGGTACATTATTGTCTAAACAATTGCAGAAGTTGTAGTTTGTCTGGGAAATATCCCACTTAACACTTCCCCTTTCCTTGTTTCCCCCTCAGGTAAGGTTCACGGCTCTCTGGCCCGTGCCGGAAAAGTGAGGGGACAGACACCCAAGGTAAGGAGGTTTTAAGCTTATTCCAACACCTTGTGTTCCAGTAAAATAGAAAGGCCTTTACTTACCTTATGAACATGTATAGCATTCAGAATACAATTGGCTTGTGTATTTTCTGTTTCGGATAAGCTAGTTTAAAATACATTATGATCTTAGAGAAATAACATGTCTCTTCCTGTCATGTTGTCTAGGTTGACAAGCAGGAGAAGAAAAAAAAGAGGACTGGCCGTGCTAAGCGTCGCATCCAGTACAACAGGCGCTTTGTGAACGTGGTGCCCACCTTCGGAAAGAAGAAGGGACCCAACGCCAACTCCTAAGTGTTCCAATGTCCAAAAGGAGAAACCTGATCACATCCCATCGGTTTTTACAAGTTGAAATGTTATACTGCTGTACAGAATAATAAATTTGGCTTGGACAAAAGAGAACTCTTTGTGTGGTGTATCTTGCAATTAAAGTGGTGTCCTTGCTATTTGCAGGGTTTTGTAACAACAGGGTTTCTGGCGGGTCTTTAAAGTCCAAAATCTACAAATTAAAAATGTTGGCCTTTCAAAAGTCTATAATTCTCAAGTATTGTGTTTCTTCAATAATTTTAAACGGGGCTTAATTTTCCTACATCCATGCAACTCTACCTCTTATGTTCTTTTTTGTTGTAGTTCTTTAGCTGTTGTAGTACTTTTGCTAGTCCAAATATAATTTCGCTGTATTACGACTACAAATGAGACCAATGCAAACGATTGGCTGCAATAGGAGTTGCATAACTCCTATTGCAGCCAATCGTTTTTTTAAATTTGTTATTGGCGCTAGTCTTTCAGATTGTAACACAGACACAAAACAGATTTTATTCTTCAGATATGGGGAAGTGCAAGTTAAGGGATACTTGGCTTGGAAAAAAACTGACTTCAGGGCTTAGTTGATGTTGGAATAAGGTCTTAAATGTCATTCATAATCTCAACCCTTGTGTTGACTTTGGGTCAAATTGACCCATTTTTATATCAGAAAATATGGGATGTAGATATAAGCGCTGAAAATGTGCAAAAGAAAAATGTAACAATTTAAAACGTTGGGAAAAAGCAAAAAAACTGAAAAAAGGCATTAGAAATGTCTGTTTTTTCAAGGTTGATTGGAAAACGAGTTACGTCTTACATTTTATTTGATGAAATTCTGAACAAAACTATTAATCGTAAATCCATTGCCTGGTTTAATTACATGTAATCACAATTTGTTATCCCTCTGAAATGGTAGAGGTTAATTTCCGTTGATTCCCGTTTGCCTCATAATGAAATTGAACTGATTTTTAAGAATTGAACAATGCATCACTAAAAAGAAGTCTAAACTGTAGAGTTCTTTGCCTGCATATCTAAATTTGTGTCAGTTGCTGTAAATATTTGACGCAGTCTAGGAAAAATTCCGTACTACTTAGTCTCTGAAACAGGTTTATTTAATCATATACATTGTACATGCAAAAGAACAAAAGAAAATGCAGAGAATAAGGTTTCAGGGTGTCTCATATGTACATTATTGACAAGCCATCACATTTTGGCCAAAACGCTGTAATAATTGGGTCAATCATTTCTTTTAACATGGTGATGAATGAGACAGAGTAGGAACACAATCCAAATGCCATTTTAACTTGAATCTTTACAGCAAGGCCATTGAAATTTTTTTCACTCTGCCCTTGAAATGCAATGCATGCTGGCCAGCAGTTGCCAGTTAATCCACAGCCACCACTTCAACCTCAAAGATCAGCTTTGCATTGGGAGGAATTCTGGTAGAGCTGGAGTTAAGGAATAGACAACTTTCAATTTAAAATGAAAACGTTTTCATCAGATCAAATTACAGCCGCAGTACAGGAGAAACATGAAGTGTATCGACACACCCAAAGGAGGCACAAAACCAGCCAAAGAAAAGGATACTTTGAGTCGGGGAGACCCTTCCTTCCGTAGGCCCACTCTGGTTCAATCTCCAATCGAGCAATTTCACCCTTGCTCATTGTCAGTAAGGCCTCATCCCACTGTGAAAGTAAAGGATTACTGATGATGGCATGCAGCTGAGAAGTGTCACTATTCAGGAACTGACTGAATTTTGGATGCAGAGCAAAAAACAAACATCAGAATCACTTACTCCTCTGATGACTCTGCCCAGGCCAACTTTGAAGGTCAGTGGTTTAGTTTGCTTCTTCTTTCTCTCCGCTGCAGAGAGAGAGAACAGTGAAGGTTTAAACCTGAAGATGGAATCGTCATCATAGGATACTGGTTTCATCTGTACCTATAACCGCAAAGGACAAGTGTTATCATAGTTTAAAATGACAAAATTAGGAGATGAAAATAAATAAATACTGAAAGGCCCGTTTAAGGTGGTTGCGCACAGGTCCAGGAATCTCAAGCATTTTGTTGCGTCCTTAAGAGAAAATGACCAATTGACAATATTTTGGGTGGAGTGCCACTGTAAGGTGCAGGTCGTTTCGTACTTTTGGGGACATTGGTGTCGAAGACAGTTCCATCCTCCAAGGTACCAGTGTACCAGCAGCTCACATTTTCGCCTTTCTTTGGAAAGTTGGTTTTGTCCCCTTTCTTCAGCACGGACTTGGTGTACTTTGGCGGACCCTAAGAAAAGCAATGCAGGAGCCGTTAATAATAGTTTGCGCAAAGAAAAAAAATATTACAAAATCCATTAAATTCAACACCCTGGACCAGTACCTCATCCACAACCTCTGCAGGGGCTTCTTTGGACTTTACTTCAATTTTCACTGCTTTAACCTGCTCAGTCACATCTTCAATTGGTTCTGTGCCTTTAAATTTCTGCAAATGACAAAAGGAAGCATGAGACACACACATCCATCCATCCATCCATTGTTGAATGAGTTTGTAAGCCAAACCGGCCAGACATCAACCCCACAGATGCAGAGCCATCATGTGCAACATCAAGTCTTATTATCATCACTTACTTTGCTCTCAAAGAGCTGATTGTAGGCAATAATCAGTTGTTCTTTCTTTGCCGTTTTAGCAACATTTTTTATGTTTCCCAGCAGCTTGTGCTCATTGAGGAACTGAAATGGAAAAATGCAATTACAAGGAGAAAGTAAGCAGATGAAAACTTTGTTTTACCGTCAAGTGCGCTCCTAATCAAAGCAATCAATCAATCCGTTTCAGTCACGGCTAACTTATACAAAAATCACGGTAAACGTATAAAATGTATCCGTTTCAGCTGCTGGTCAGATGAAATAACGAGCTATGGCATTTATCTGAACAGTGCAGAACTCTTTGGTTTAAATAGGACTGCACTGTTGTTGTACATTCTGCCTTCCTAGAAGCTAAAACACAAACACGGCCTTCCTCGGGTTAGCTAACGTTAACCACACAGCATGCTGCAGCTCAAAGTGAGCGTTAACATCTTAACCTACATATATATTCAACTAAAATCACAAAGAGACTAAAGCAATAAACATACCGAGTGTGCTGCATTGTCCTGAATGAACGTAATAATGTCTTTTTTGGGGAAATCATCACTTTTGAGCTGCTCATCGCTCCACTCTCGTGTTACTTCATCTGCCATTTTAGTAAGCGAACTGGTTTGAATTTGATCCTCCTGCGCATACATCCCTGCCCATGCTCCTGCGTAGCTGCTTTTTCTTCTTCTTTGGTGTTTATTGGCGGCTGGCAAACCAGCCTACGGTCGCCACTAACTGGACTGGAGGGTGGAACGAGCTATGCAGAATTATTTGAGCTAAATCAGCTTCTTTAAAAAACGTAATCATGTCCAAGTATATCTTTCCTGCTGTGTTCCCTAAGAGACCTTACATTGAAAAGTCATGGTGTGTTGTCTTTATTATTGATTGAAAAGGGGATATCTATTGATATTATATTTTCTACAATGAAGTAGCAATATGTTTTACTCTTTCTGGTGGGCTACAATGCGTGCATGTTCCAGTTGGGTGCCTATTTTATATAATGTATGGTTGAGACCTGTACGGCCTATTCTCAGATGAGTTATGATATTTTCCTACCTTTGTTTTCAGCCCACCATTCTCCCAGCACCAACATGTCTTTTTATGTTATAGAGATGTCTTCCAGTTCCATTGGGCTATCATCTCAATGCCCTTGCTATTCTGGATGTGCTACACATACCAATGAATGTCTTAGCTTTGGCATTGCTTAATGGAACTTGTAGGTCTACGTGCTTAATTCTGAGTGTTTGTTTTGGCCAGAATATCCAGCTGCTCTCTTCCCTCCACACCAACATGAACACCCTAATGAAGTGTGTATCATCCTGTATATTATAAGGAATATTTAATTAAAATACATGTTCTAAATGATGATCTGCCTGATTGTATTCTTGTTAGTGCTGAAAAACTGTCAGAGGCAACGACATTCATCTATACACTGTGACTGCTATAGGCCAATAACATTGCCAATAGCTCTGTGGAATATACTGACAAATGGTCTAATACTCTTTCCTTAATATATGACTCACTCACTGGAATATAAACTGCTGCACCTGCACACCCTGTAGCAGGATCTCTTGGCATATCTTAAACCTTGTAAGTACTTTTTTGTTTCATTATGAACCCCCTGTATTATACCTTTACCTCATGGATTGTCATGTGATATTCTTTACAGTTTAGTAAGAAAAACATACAACAGTGAAATGCACTGGCTGTAAAAACTATTCATTACGGGAGACAATGAATGCTAAATCAACCAATCATTAAATTCATTTAAGATCATTATAAAAAAGAAAGTCTATTCAAGTGAGCCTATTGTTAGAATTAAGGAGATATAATCAGTATTTGGTTCCATTACATCTCTCAACATGTGTGTCATGCCACCCAGTGGACAAATAAATAAATACACATTTCAGGGGAGATTAAAGAGTAAACTGAAAAACTTGTTCTAACTTTTTTTCGACATACTATACTATGACTTTTTCAACATACTGTACTATGACATTTTTATACTATGACTATTTTATGACCCTTCTTACATGATCCTGCATGAAATCAGGACATGCTCCACTGTCTCCCTCTCTTCTCACTGATTTGCTGTGACCAATTCTTAATTTAGGGATTTTATTTCACGAATGACTAAGGTAATACATCCACTTGAGAAAATGTTTTGCTTGGTTCTGAATTCATCCTTAATTCATGAACATGAACTTACTTTTCCCAGCTTTTCTCCCATGCAATACTGAAACGCGCTGACAACGTGCGTCAGTGGTTAGCACTGCTGTAAACTGGCAGCAGCAGCAGGCAGTGCAGACTGGTAGCCCCATCTCAGCTGATCCTTTTGTGTGGAGTTTGCATGTTCTTCCAGACTTTCTTTGACATACAATACTAGGACTTTTTATGACTTTTTTCGACATACTATACTGTGACAATTTTTGACATACTATACTATAGTTTTTATACTATCACTTTTTGATCATGTTTTTTAACATACATGACTTAATTTTTTTTTTTTTTTCGAAATACTATACAATAATTTGATAACACTTTTTTTCGACTTAATATACTGTGCCTTTTTTTGACATGCTATACTATGACTATTTCTACTTTTTTTTTAATCATACTACAAAAAGACTTTTTAAGTTAAGTTTTTTTTTTGAGATACTCTAACTTTTTTTATTCCTTTTTTTGACCTACTATGACTTTTCGACATGCTATACTATGACTATTTTTGACTAAGTTTTTTCATCATGCTACAATATGACTATTACTATTTTTTCGAGATACTATATGACTTTTTTCGACATACTATTTTATGACTTTTTCAGTTAACTATACTATGACTTTCTACGACATACTATCCTATGATTTCATTCCATATACTATTCTATAACATTTTTTATCACTTTTTTCAACATACTATACTATGACATTTTTATCAATTGTTTCTACATACTATACTATGACTTTTTTCAACATGCTATACTAAGACTTTTTATCACTTTCTTCATCATACTACTCTATGACTACTCTATGACTTCTTTACACATACTATTCTGTGACTTTTTTATCACTTTTCCACAAACTATACTATGACGAAAAGAAAAGTGATAAAAAGAGTCATACTTTAGTATGTCCAAAGAAATCAGACGGACCCAAACCCACCGAACCCGACCGAAACCGTCTTTTTTATAATTATATATACTATGAGTTTTTTTAAAAACTTTTATCAACATTCTATACTATGACATTTTTCGACATAATATACTATACAAAATTTAAGACTTTTTTGACATACTGTACTATGACTTATTTATGACTTTTTTGAGATACTATACTATGACTTTTTTCGACATACTATACTATGACTTTTTAGTGACTTTTTTCAACATACTATAGTATAACTATTTTATGACATACTATACTATGACTTTTTTCGACATACTATTCTATGACTTTTTTATGACTTTTATCAATATTCTATACTATGACATTTTTCCACATACTATACTATAACAAATTTGAGACTTCTTCTGACACTATAATATAACTCTTTGGTCACTTTTTCCACATTGTAGACTACAGTGCTGTGGCTCAGTGAGAAGCACCGTTGCCCCATTGAGAACTGACATGTCAAAGTTTCTGGTTTGGTTCCCAGTCAGGTCATGGTGTCTGTATGTGGAGTTTGTGTGGGCCTCCTCCCACCACAAAAACATGCATATTATAAAATCTTTGTCATACTATTACCTGTTTAATGACATTTTAGACATACTATACTATGACATTTTTGGGACTTTTTTTTTTGACATGCTATAATATTACTTTTTAGTGACTTTTTTCAACATACTATACTATGACCTTTTTTGATATGTTATACTATGACTCTTTTATCACTTTTTTGTCATACTATGACTTTTGTAACTTTCTTTGACATACTACACTATGACTTTTTTATGACATTTTTTGAAATTCTATACTATGACTTATTTTTGACATACTATACTATGACTTTTTAGTGACCTTTTTTCGACATACCATACTATAACTTTTTAATAACTTTTTTTTACATACTATACTATGACTTCTTTCGACATACTATGATTTCTTTCGATATACCATTCTATGACTTTTTATCACCTTTTTCAACATACTATATTATGACTTTGTTCAACATACTATGCTATGACTTCTTTCATCATACTATACTATGACTTTTTTTTATCACTTTTTAAGATATACTATGACTTTTTATCATTTTTTTGTAACACAATACTATGACTTCTTTCGACATACTATTCTTTTACTTTTTTTTAATCATTTTTTGACATAAAATACTATGACTTTTTCATAGATTTTTCGACAGACTATACTATGACTTTTTTATGACTTTTTCAACATACTATACCATGACGTTTTTCGACATACTATACTATGACTTTTCTAAGACTTTTTTCGACGTACTATACTATGATTTATTTTTGACATTCTATACTATGACTTTTTAGTGACTTTTCTCGACATACTATACCATGACTATTTTTATAACTTTTTTCGACATACTATACCATCACTTTTTTTGACATACTATACTATGACTTTTTCAGTTAACTATACTATGACTTTCTACGACATACTATCCTATGATTTCATTCGATATACTATTCTATGACATTTTTTATCACTTTTTTCAACATACTATACTATCACTTTTTTATCAGTTTCTTCAACATACTATACTGATATCTGGAAATGGGTTGAGGAGACTTCACAGATGACCGAGTCAGATGTCTTCAGATTAGATGCAGCTTTTATTCAAAGAGAGGGAAGAAAACAATTGCACACACATCAGCATGCACAAGGAGTTTCTCTCTGACCACCAGCGGAAGAGAGTACTTTATACTGTTGGGCCTCACATCTGGAAAACCACTTGTCAATCACATAATCATAACACAGTTAAGCTGCCACAATCAGGTGGTCTTGACTGTCAGGTAGGCCCCTAGAAAGGTCACAAACACACATAACTTGTTATTCAGCTCCATTTCGCACAAGTACAAATGATTACACCTGGAGAATATTATTGTCAGGGCCTCCCATCCTGTCATGGTGTCTAACCCAGATATTTTCCATCATTCTCACATGCACAGGGCCCCAACATCAACACTCAGACATAAGTTCATATGTGAAGATTACACACACAGAATAAGCTTATGTAATACATTGTATAAGATATGTGTGAAAATATGCAGACTGAATATTTAACCTATATCATCATATAACCATATTCTACATATTCTACATATTCGACATACTATACTTTGACTTTTTTCGACATGCTATACAATGACTTTTTTCGAGATACTAAACTATGACTTTTTATCACTTTTTTTGTCATACAATACTATGACTTCTTTCGACACACAATTCTTCAACTTTTTTTATCATGTTTTTGACAGACTATACTATGACTTTTTTATTACTATTTTTTGACATACTATACTATGACTTTTTTCAAGATACCATACTATGACTTTTTTTCGACATACTATACTATGACTTTTTTTTAAATCACTTTTTTTGTCATACTATGACTTTTTTCGACATACTATACTATGACATTTTAGCACTTTTTTCGTCATACTATGACTTCTTTCGACATGCTATACTATGACTTCTTTCAACATACTATTCTATGACTTTTTAATCACTTTTTTTTAGAAAAACTATATGACTTTTTTTCAACATAATATACTATGACTTCTTTCAATATACTATTCTATGATATTTTTTAACACTTTTTTCAACATACTATACTATGACTTTTTCATCACTTTTTTCGACATACTATAGGTTTGACTTTTTTCCACTTTTTGTCATACTTTGCCATGACTTTTTTCAACACACTACACTATGGACTTCTTTCAACATACTATTCTATGACTTTTTAATCACTTTTCGACATACTATACTATGGCTTTTATTGCACTTTTTTTACATTTTTTTTTATATTTTTTTACATAATATACTATTACTTTTTTCGATATACCATAATATTACTTTTTTATTACGTTTTCAGTTAACTATACTACGACTATTTTCAACATACTAAGCTATGATTTTTTTATTATTTGTTTTGACATACTATACTATGACGTTTTTATGACATTTTTTCAACATACTATACTATGACTTTATCATTTTTTTTGACATACTTCACTATAACTTTTTTTGTCATACTATACTGACTTTCTTCTTTTTAAGATTGTTTTTGGCATTTTAGGCTTTTATTTGACAGGACAGCTTAGACGTGAAAGGGGATTGTCATATTTATTTACTATGACTTTTTTCTCACTTTTTTTGACATACTATACTTTGACTTTTTTCAGTCATACTCATACTTTCAGTGAGAAAATAAATTTAAACCGTACAATGTTCTACATCTTTTGGCATTATTGAACTTTTTAAACAAATAATTTGTTTCAAATAAATTAGTGGTGTTGTTCAACTTTTCAATGAAATTGATACTGATTAAAACCATTCCCACTTTTTCAAGTATTCTCACTACTTCACCTTCTTCTTAGGCAGTTAAGCTAGCAATCCAGTTTAGCTTGAGGAATTTAGCTTATTAAGTTACTATCTAAGAGGTGGCCCATACACGACTGAATATTCAAATTTCAATAATTGAGTACATAAAAACCACCAAATTGTAACTTTTTAATAATAACATATACAAATTGATCAGTTGCACATTTCTGCAAAATTAATATAACTTTAAAGCTTGAAACTGTAACTGAAATAACATTTCACATAAGTACTCTCTTACTGTAGTCTGATAACAAAATCCATTGATACATTTGACGTGTTACCCAACAAGGCATGTAAGGGGCTGCATGTAGGCAGGTTACCATAGCAAGAGCCTTGTGCGTTCTCTCAGTTTGCAGCATCCTGCAGCCTTTCTCAGAGTTATCATGTCAGTCTCATTGCATCACCCGGCCTTTTCAGTCTGCTCCCTACTGTTTGACTGGAAATCTAGGCTTTATTCATTAATAACCTTAAAAAGCAGTGAGATGATGATTTGCCACCAATATACCCAACTGTATAGCACAAGGTCACGCAGCGTTTGTCTTACCCTTGTTGGATACGAGGCATTGGCAGTGATGGGTAAGAAGCTTGCAAGGAAGAGGAGCGGGCTAATTATGTCTTTAGAGGAAATCTCCCAGGTTTCATTTCATCTCTTTTGAAACCTGTGAAGTAAAGATAGTCACAACAGCACAAACTGTGGAGGTGCATTGGATTCAGGAGAATCTCAACACATAATCAACTATTTGATATTGAGATGTCATGTTTTCTTTATGGCAACATCTTGCATATACCTATTTATCTGTGTATTGTACAACATTGAGTTTTTTTGTTATCACTTGGGCCATGGACCTACTTTAAATCTCTCTTTCCCCTCTGTCTCTTTCTTTGATTTTTATCCCGCCAGCATTGTGTTTACTTTTGCATTTTGGAGTGACTAGTGTCTGGAACTTGCACCACAGGAGGTTTCAGGAGAAAAAGGAAAGGCGACTGAGGATCACGTCTGGTGCATCGTGTTGTGATGAAGTATTTCTTAGGAATGCAAAGCTGAGGAGCTTAAATGAGCTCACATATCAAGCCGGGGGGGAATCTAATTTGATGCAGCTCTTCACATCTACAGGTTACACAAACAAGTGGCACAACATTCTCAATGATGTGCCTCTCAGCATAGAGATTGCAAACAATGTAATCCTCTCATAATGTTTGCAGAACTGTTGTCCTTATAATACAATTCATAGCACATGCACAACATTTCAGTCAAACATTTGTGAGCAGCCTTTATTTGAGCAGTTTGTGGCTAACTCTCAGGCTATGTACTGTATATACATGATGATACCCTGAAATAAAAAGCTTGATTTTGATTTTTCACTATCAGACATTTTAAAAGCAGATATTTTGACGTGTCATAGCAGCAAAAGCACAGGTATAATCAATAACACTTACAATCACTGGCAGGACTCTGGAACAAATCAATAATGTTATTGGTGACACCTGTGCTTTACTTGCCATGACAAGTCAACAAAAAGCATACAAGCTACTGTATATTTGTTGTAAAGTTGATAGTACTGTCACATTTTAACCCTAATGTTGGCAGTGTTTGGATTAGCCTTTTTCACATTCCTCAGGTTAATAATAATTTGACTTTTATTTGCGGAGAGCTGACATTTACCTCCCGTGATTGCCTCATGAGTCTCGCAGTGTTCCACTTTATTTATGGAGCCATGGATTTGCAAGCACTCACATCCTAATGGAACTCTTAATTAGCTGGTTATTAAAAGCAGCTGCTCGTTCTTTAACCAATTAAGCCCGCATATGATAAAAATCTATCAATTATCCATCAATCTTTTTCTTCTTCTTTTTTAGCACATTGGAGGTAAATTAAATTCTAACAATCTCATACTGCCAAATGGAAATGTTAACCATTAAAGTTGTCATCCTAATGATACTGTGTCAAGTACATAAGGAAATTCAGTTTTTGCCTGTGTAGTTTTATCTGCCCATACAAAAAGGATAAATGTGAACCTGCCTGAAACACTAAGCAGATGAAATGTCTTCTCTCAGAGAACATATGTACATTAGCCAATGTTTACAGATTTATAGATAAGTATGTATGAATGTATTTAATGAGTTTTATGTTATTATATGTAGCTTGAAATCCTCATGTTTATATGATTATACTGATGATTCTATCAAATAATAAAATCTATCTTCTGCAGATAGATGGATCACTGCAGTCACTAAGTTCACTTTGACTGCAGTTACAACCTTTGACCTCAAGAGGGTAGTGTGTACACATTGTTGATATTGTTAAAGCAGGTTCTGTTTCACATTGACAAAAGATTGATATTTTCAATATATGATGTTTACAATAAAGCTCGACAGGAGGGAAAATGGCAATGATTCACCCTGTAGAGGAGCACAACAAGAATAAATACCATAAACAGTGTAAATAAATAACAGGTGCATGGTGAAGGGGAAAAAGGTTTGCAATGCTGCTGTACAGAGCCAACAATGTACTGTGTTGGCAGATGCAAGGTGTTACTTTGGTGTTAATGGTTAAACCATCTAGTGCATCTGTTTTTATGTATGTGGTACAGTAGGAGTCATTCTTTGTGTGTAACTGTTAATTTGCCGGTTTTCTTTGAGAAATTCTGAAGAGAAATTAATTATACCTTGTAACTGCACCCATATGTGGTGACTTGTTTGTCTTTTTTTTCTACTTGCATGTCTCTAGCTGAACTACAGATCTACTGGTAGTATGTTTTTCTAATGTTGGGAGGAGGAGAAATTGAACGTGGCTATCATGAGTTTCCTTATAAACCTTCTCTTAAAGCTGTTTGCAACAAACACCCTGAGGGGAAATTTGAATTGATTTACAAGTTTCAAGGAGAGAGAGCAACAGAGAGAAAGCGAGCGAAAGAGAGAGGAAAGTCAGATGGTGGGTCATTTGTATTATCAACGATGTAATTACTTATTAAACTGTGTTCAGGGAACAAATCGAGAGAAATCTCATTTCTCCTTCAATGCCAGTCAGAAGTAGACAGGGCCTTGAAAATATCATCCGTCCACACATTAGTCAAGCAGCCAGGGTTCAGCTCCTCTCCTGAAGCCTTTTTTCCACATTTCCACTCCCCCCTCCTCCTCACACCAGGGGAATTAAAGGCTTTCATAATAGAAATCATCCCTCAGTGGCCTTGGTCCACTGTGGATAATGTGTTTTCTGCTCAGAGCCTAATAAGCTCCCCCTAAGCCATATGGCAAGCCGAGTTCACCTGCCTGTACCCCGGGGCTGTGAGAACATATATCAACTTCATATGAATATGATTCCTATGCTGCTGCAGCTCACACTTCATGTGATGTATGCAAAGTGCCTCCAGGGTGCTTAGTAAGATTGGATGATAGGTCAGCAGTTGAAAACTCCACCATCATCTGGCAGCAAGAAAGTTGAAACTGTAACCTCCTTCCATAAAATGTCCACCTATAACCGTGTCTTAAAGGTTAGATTAAAGTGTGGTATAGCAGGTGGGCTGGTCAATAGGAGCGTGGAATTTTACACCATCATGTTCCTGGTATCATCATGCAGTGAGGAGCTCTCCATCCAACAAGCTGCACCAGGTTTTGGAACATTTCCAATCCAGAGTTTAGCCTGCAGATCTGTAGTCTCAGTTCTAGCCCACGCCTGCCCTGTCAGATCTAATCTCTTGGCTGCATGCCGTGAAATGGGGCTTATTAAGAGTTTAACTGAGATCAGCCCAACCCCGATCTGAGGCGTGCAAAGGAAAAGGGAAATCACTCACCTGAAAAATCTCAAAATCACAAGAACTGGGTGGCATGAGGGGTTGGTATCAGTCACCAGAGGCTTTGCTGTACACCACTACGTGCTTGCTCCCTTCTGTCTCTGGGATTCGTCATCTGTTAACTGCTTATTAAAAACCAAAGAGAAAAGATGGATTTGAAGTTTCAGTTGGAACTGGTCCCAGTATGATATATCACAAGGCTTAAAAGGACAGACTTCTGAGCCACATGCTCCCAAAACTCCTGTCTCCTCTCATTACTCTCACACTGTCTGTTTGCATTTAAACAATGAGACTCGATGCTGCATCCTCAGTGCAAATTATACATTTAAAACAGACTGCATTATAACTCCATAGCTCTGGATAGAATGTCCACAGCTCATCATTTACTTGTTCTTATTACTTACAGCTAAAAGTACAGTTTGGTATAAATGCGACAGTGAACGTTTTTTCCCCCATCATTTTTTCTCCTGGTATTATTTCACTTAGTCTGTCTCCAGACTTCACAGCCTGAATTCAAAAGCTGATGTATTTAAACATGCACAATAGAGCAATTACATTGCAGGCCAACTGAAAGAAAAGTAATGCTGCCTGAATGATGTTTTTTATCCGTGCTAGTGATGGGCTCTAGGGATGGCAATGTCTGTCTATCAATCTGTCGGTTGGCCCAGACTGGAATATCTCAGCAACTGTTGGATGGATTGTCATAACATTTTGTCCAGACATCTATGGTTCCTAGATTATGAATATTAATGACTTTGGGGATCGCCTTGTACCACCACAAGGTTTACATTTGTGGTGTTAAGTGAAGTGTCTCCACAACAGATGGACTGCTGTCGCCCTCAGGATGAATTGTAATAACCTTAGTGATTCTCTGACTATTCCTCTAACGCAATCATCAGGTCAAAAGAACTAAATTCCCATCAGCCTCAGCTGTACTTTGTGTTTAGTGCTAACAGGGTAAAAACATAGCACCAGCCAAATACTGGTAGAATGTGCAAGTGGCTGGTAGATTTGCTTCACTCACCAGCCAAAAAATAAAATAATTTAATCTATTGAGAGGCTGGTAAAATGTAAACATTCACTTGCCATTTGTCTAGTGGAAAACAAAGTAAATTTAAGTAAGTAATCTAAGTAATTAGCACGCTAACACTCTCCACTGTCTCTAGTTGGTACAAATACCTGCTGCACGACTCATTCCTGGGACAAAGAGGTATGATCCAAGATCATCTCTGGTGGGGATGTCCGCCTACGGGTGGGAGATTGACCACCTGGTGACCTGGTGCAGTCAGAACAACCTGGAGCTAAAGACAGTGACAGACTGAAGACAGTGGAGATGGTTGTGGACTTTAGGAAGGACGCAGCCCCACCCGCCCCCATCAACCTGGGTTACTCCACGGTCAACATTGTGGAGTCCTTCCGCTCCCTGGGCTCCATCTTCTCCAAGGACCTAAAGCTGAACATCAGCTCCCTTATTAAAAAAGCCCAGCAGAGGATGTAGTTCCTGTGGCAGCTGAAGAAGTTCAACCTGTCAAAGACAATGACGGTGCACTTCTACACTGCCATCATTGAGTCCATCCTCACCTGCTCCATCATCTGGTACGCTGCTGCCACTGCTAAAGACAAGGGCAGAGTGCAGCATATCTGTTGGGAAGGTGACTGGCTGCAATCTACTGTCTCTCCAGGACCTGTATCCCTCTAACCCCAAACACAAACTGTCTGAACCCCTCCCCTCCGTCCATCCTCATGCCATAAAAAAAGTTTCTTCCCCTCTGCAGTCAGCCTCACCAACATGCCACAGTCCCCCACTCCAGTGATGGAGCCTGCTGGTTACTCCCAGATCACGGTTTGTGACAAAAGTAGAATGGGAGCCAGAGCCTTTAGCTATCAGGCTCTTCTCCTGTCGACCCAGCTCCCAGTCTGGGTTCAGGAGGCAGACACCATCACCACATTTAAGATTAATCATAACTATAGTTAGGGAGTGAGGAGTTGCAACGTTCACCTAGACCGGCGGGGGAGGGTGTATACCTGCAGATACGGCACCCCTTCTCTTCTCTGCTTCTCTTCATAGTCGTCAGATTCATCTACCAACCCCTCTAGAGCTGGCTCCGGTTTGCTTTGGACTAGCTCTCAATTATGCTTTTATAGTTTTAGACTGCCGGGGGACTTCCTTTGACACACTGAGCTCCTCTCTTTTTCCATCTGTGTGCATCCATGTCCCAGAAATGCTTGTTACTAACTTAACTCTGGGGAGCTTATTCGCCAGAGTCCTTATGTTTTTTTGCCCCACAGTTTTCCTTGGATTAGGGTGGCACCTAAATCATGGTTGCAGCTGTCGCCGTGGTCCTGCTCCGCGCCCTGCTACTCCCTGCTATGCCCTGCAGTGCCCTGCTATACCCTGGAGTGACCTGCTACGTCCTGCTACGCCCTGCAGTGCCCTGCTATGCCATGAACTACTACTTCTAGTCATAGTTCCATTATCTTTATTGCGACTATAATTGCCACTATTCATCACACCCCCACTGGCACCGTCAGACACCGCCTACCAAGAGCCTGGGTCTGTCCCAAGTTTCTCCCTAAAAGGAACTTTTCCTCACCACTCAAGTTTTCTACATAAAAGGGTTTTTTTCCTCGCCACTGTTGCACTAAATGCTTGCTCTTGAGGGAATTACTGGAATTGTTGGGTCCTTGTAAATTATAGTGTGGTCTAGACCTTACTCTATCTGTAAAGTGTCTTGAGATAACTCTTGTTATGATTTGATACTATAAATAAAATTGAATTGAATTGCAAAAGGTGATCGGCTTTTGCTATTAGAGCCCCCACACCATGGAACTCTCTGCCCACTGAACTGAGACACACTCAGTCTCCTCTTTTAAATTTCTTCTTAAAACGTTTCTCTTTGTGAAAGCTTTTAGAAATATTTGATATATGTGTTTATGTATACTGTTTTTATTCCTATTGATTTTATTGTCTTTACTTCCTCTATGCTTCCTCTCATATCCTTTGGCCTTCTTCTCATTTTATCTGCCTTGTCTGGTTTATATTTATTTTTTGTAAAGCACAGAAAAAGAAAAATTCTATATAAATAAAGTTTATCATAATGTTATTATTATATAAATGAATGCAGCCATTATTAATGTTATTACTGTAATTCCAACTTGAGTAAGGTACAAAAACATAGCACTTCATTCACTGGGGACACATTATGCAGGAATATATATACATCAAACACTTGTGTGTCAACTTTAAAATGCACAGTTCATGCTACAAGAAAAATGAAGATAGGCTGTACAAATACCATTCACACATGGTCACACATTCATAAATACATTAAACACACACATGCCTGCCTTAGGTACACACGTTTGTGCTGCAGTGTTTCATGCTGTAAACTCATGCAATTCCCAAACTCCGGAAGGAGATGGTCGACGCGTGGTGATAGTGAAGGGATTGCTGATTGCAGAGAGGTTTTGAGTCAGAGGCAGAACTAAGTGACTCTGAAAGGCATATGTCAAGACTGCATGGTTTAGATCATGAGCTTTCTTCTCAGCTTAATTTGATTTGAATGTCACACAGCATGATGGAAAGCTAGTATTTTTAATTTCATGATACAAAATGAGGCGCAGTTGGACACATTTATTATTTTGAATCACAACACAGTTTTTTTATTAGCCTACTTTTGATTTGTTCATCATTTGAAAATATACCGATATTGTTTTAAACTGCACAGTTTTGTGACTGAATATATTTCATGGTGATATAGAGTGACTCAACCATGTTGGCAATACCCAATTTCATCTAGCGGTGTGTTTACAAAAGGGAATCTGTATCAGACTCTGTTAAATCCATGCCAGGATATCCAACCTGACCTGGCACTGGCCTCCTGTTGCACTCGTCAGTCAAACCTTCAGTCGAGCACAACATGTTTTTACAATTATAAAAAAAAGGATGGCATACCTTGCCTTATCACGATGTCAAGTAAAACACAAAGCAATTTTGATGTACTTACACAAAGAATATGTTATATATATAACTTTGGATGTAGTAATTTTTTCCCCATTTGTTCAACGATTGGATTGCATTTTAGAGCAAATCCTTTCTTTTACAAGAACACAAACATGCACGGGCATACGCTATGTGCGTGAGGGGTTTCTGTAATTGAAAACGGGTTTGCGTTCAGTAGATGGAATTCCATCTTCCTCCCTTCAGTTCCATCACTGGGATGGAGTAAGTTTTACTTTGACTGCCATGTAAAAGACATCATGACTGCGGAGAGATGAAGACTTATTACTCAGTATTTATTAACACCTCCTGAAGGTTATTCCTAAGGCAGGATCTCTCCTCTTCGGGGGGAAGCATAACAGGAAAGATGGGCCAACATGTGACAGATAGTGAATGGATAGTGAGTGGAAGTCATGAACCCATTACGTTGTTTGCAAATATAATTGCACTCCATGGAGAGCTTTCTGTTTTTTTCCCCCGAGTGCACATGCATGTGCTTGAATGCACTTTGGAGAGAGATGACTGGGGGAGAGAGCGGGCATTTGAGAGGGGGAAGTGTGTGTGTGTTAAATCCTGTGCATGCTCAGAGTACACACCTGGTGCAAAACCATGGGACATTGAAGCACAACAGCCAAAAAGGTGACTAGTCTTTTTTTTATGTGCCGTTTTCCTACCCTGTCCTCTCCAGCCAGCTGAACCACTCAGAGTTTGATCAGTATGTGAAGCCTGAAACGGACAAGGCACCATGGAATGAACATGAAAGGCTCAGCAAACACCCAAGCACTGACACACACCAGTACACACACTTACACACGCACATACACTTTTTCTTTTATGTGTCTGCCTCTCAAAATCTCTCATTTCCTCAAAAAGGCTCAAAAACATAACCAAGAATTCACACAGTGCTCTGCACTTTTCATTCTCTCTCACAATCCCATTCATCTCAAAAAGAGAAAAGTACCAGTCCCAAATAGTCTGTGGCACCTCTACCACCTTGCATTTTTTAAGGTGCCAACCAATCTGTCTCTCTGTCAAAATTCATGAAGGTTGCAGTTTTAAAGAGAAGGAGGAAGAAAGATCATGTTTGAATAATGAATCTGTGCAGGGAATGAACTACAGACCTCGTGTCTGTCTGAGTTTTTTTCAAATTTTCTTCAGGTGGGCAAGGCAGTGACCACAGGTTCAATGTCGGTTAGAGACACTTGAGGAAAGACAGACTAAACTTTCCATCTAAGAGAATAAATTGCTCTAAAGAGGAACAAGGGCGAGACTGAATGAATAAACAAACACAGAACTGGGCACAAGGTTACATACATGCCAAACAAAAGAAAAATAGAGACAGAGAAAAATGGCTGTGATGAGGAGGATGATGAGGATGACTGTGATATTTTAGCATTGTTTCCTGGTATTAGCAGAAGGTCAGATTCTGTCCTGACAAAAAAAAGCCATTATCTGGAAGGGTGAGATGGTCCACTGGGGCTTAGGGCTCATCAGTGTAAAGGCTGCGAATGGCAGATATAGTAGGCAGGTCGAGGCGTCCCAAGACGGCAATAAGACCCCATACAGGTGGAGATAGGTGTCATTAGCAATGGGCAGAGATATCTGGCATCTTCTAGTCTGGCATAGACAGAGACAATACAATTAATTTGCTGCTCTGTTATAGGTTGTTCCTCAAAATCTTGGATTGAATCTGCAGTGTAATGAAAAATCAGATTTCTCTGAATGTAAAGCCATATATGCAGCCTTGTACACCAAAATATTGTAACTGTCACAGTGTTGTGTAGGAAAACTCTTCTTCTGGCGATCACAATATTTAGCTTAACATTGTGTATGCCTAACAAAGAGACTCTAGTCTATCAGGCAGCAGCGACTGCTTCCATGCTTCCGTTATTGAATGTTACCTGAAGATTAGTTCCCTGAAGATTAGTTAGGTTAGTTAGTAGGTATATAGCGGATGAGGTTTTAAAGCTGCATTAAAAGATTGTTTGGCCATTTGAGGGCAGAGGAACAAGCTTTAAACACGTCATATTTTCCCTATATTCATTTGGAAGTCGATACATCCAGCAGGCACATACAAATATTAGCCTTCATTTGAGTTGTTTTTAGTCACCTGGAGTATGTAAGTTAAATATTCACTCTCCTTTTAGCTCTGGTGTGGTCTCTGCCAACTACTTCATGCGTGACATGAAGCGTACAGTCTCCTTATCAGAGCTTTTCCGCTGAAAACAGCTACCTGCTGTGTCTGGAAATGAGATTGAGAGCAGCGAGACTGAACGAAAACATTAAAGTTAAAGTTACGGGCCTTAAAATCAAAACAATGAACTGAAAGACGTTGAAAAGCTTCACAGAGCTGAGGAGAACTGTACAATTTAGTGTTAATTATCTGTGGGTTTGTCACAGAGAGTGACACCTTTCACATTACAGGTAGTCATTTGATTAATGTAAAAATATAGATTAGTGCAGATTTAAAGTCATACAGTCCTAAATCTTTACACCACCTTCACTCTCTACTCTTGATTCAACACTGGAGCATCCATGAGTCACACAGGTCCCATGATGCTTAACTATTTATCACAACTGTATGTTGTGATAAATAGTTTGAGTTTAATAAACAGCATTCACTTGAGGAGCATAAGTATGAAAATGGTTTAATCAGTGATCTGCAGAATGGAGTGGTGGCCTCCAGTGGACAAGAGCATCTGCTGAGGAGTGAGTGATTCTCTACATATAAATGAATGAAAATATCAGCAGAGAGAAGGGAAAAATGTGTGTGTGATGACGCCTTTAGGCTCAGGCCGGGATATTCTTATTTACACACTGACAGGAGTTATATATTGTGCGTATTAACTGTCTCTGTGTTATGTTAGATCACGCTGAGGCTGGAGCTTATGCTGGGGAAAGTTACAGCTTACAACATGCTGTACACGTAGAGTTTCCACAAAGTAGCAGGTGAAATCATCAGCTATTTGACTGCAACTGCTTGTCTTCGCACGATCCTGTATAGAGTTATCAGAGTAATAAAGTGGAATGATGCAATTTTATGTGCAAACCTCCCCTGCAGAATATAAAGTGAAGGCAGGATGGAGTTCTGCTTTTAAGGCTTGACCCTGCTCCCTGGTGATACTGCATTCAGCGAGACAAGACTACAGCTCATCCTAATTATTTCTAACTGATGGGCCAATCCATCAAGAGAGACAGTCTAAAAGAGGGAAGGGGGGAGGAGGAGTAGGTGGAGGGAAACTGGAAAGGACGGTAAGAACTCACGCTGAGGCTCAACCGCTCTTCCTCCGTAGGAACCGCTCTTCCCTCTTGTTCTTTTTTTTAATCTTTCACGTCTCTTATTGCTTTCTCAGTTTCCTACAGTCATCTAATGCTCTTCACAGGGAAACATACCTTCTCTTGTGCTACTGAACAGCATATTTGGCAAGGTGCAGGGTAAGTCAATAAGGTTGTCATCATTGCCGTAGTTTATAAAGCACAAGCAAGCGATCGTCTGTCCGAATGAGTCAATGTGAATTCAGAGAACCTATTTAGCTTTATTCCTCATGTGAGGATTCCATGACAAATGTCCACAGTCCAAGCACATTGGGTCATTAAATTCAGATTTATAAGATTGATATCAATACTTATCAAAACACTAACGCCCCCTTACACCATCAAAGGCCCCAGGCACCTATTCTCCTCTCATGAAGAGAGAGAAGGATAGACCCAGTGAATGGACAAGAGCGAGAGAAAGGGATAGATAGAGAGGAAAAAAGTCATCAGCCACAGCAGCTGAGTGAGATTCACCAATGCAGCATTAGCTGACGTCTCCTGATAACAATGGTAAGGGATTAATCAGTATTCCGTGCATAGCTTAGGGCTGCACTAGTCCTTTATCACAGCAGCAACTGCGGCCTTCCTCTAGAGGTAAGGTTAAAATGGAGATTATGCTTTGTTCCCGCTCACCTCCACTAATGAACCTTATCTCCCCTCACTACCCATCTCTTCATTCTGTTTTGCTCACACAGAATAACACACCTCCTGCCCCCTTTTCCACTCTCTGGAGGAAAACAGAGAAAAGCTCTCTGTTTTCTGTGTCTGTTTTCTAAGAGCAATGGACCAGTCACCCTGTTGTCTCCTTCATTTCCACTTTCAGTCATTCACATTGAAGCATTTACACTTCTCCACCTCTTAGAGGTTGTCCCATCCAATGTCTAAACAATGTGTGTAAAATACCTGACTATGGACCCATTTGCTCGTAATGCTTTAGATTACTGCTTTCATCCAAAAAGCTAAAGTAAAATTCACTTCTGCAAACCAGTAAACACTAATGTCTACACTTAAGAAGAAAACCAATTTAGTGTGACTAATTTAAACATATTGTTGCAAGTCCAATGCTATCAATCATTTGTGTATTTGTGTAATGACGAAATATAGTAGGCCGTTTGCGGTGGAATTTTTACTTACAAATGAGATAGAATCACACAGGATTAAGATCACACACACCTCTATTACAAATGACTAGAGGTGCCCAGGTAATAGTCCCGTGTGAATAGGGCTTTAGTAATGGATCTCCGATGTAACCCAATCTAGTTCTGCAACATGCTAATAGTAATCTGTATATGGTATGTCGAGCAAACCTACATAAGGACTTTAGTACATTTCTTCAGGATCCATCACACCAAGAAAATTTAAAATATATACATCACATTGGTTCCCTCTTGTTTTCACTCACAAAGTTGAACTACATGCTGGTGAAACAGCAACAGCCCGAGCAGGAGACAGAAATATGTAACATGGTGATGGTCCCATCATGCCTCTTAACTTGAAGAGCATCAGAGTGCAGTTTGTGCATGAAGGTGGCATCGTTCAGCACATCAACTCTGTGATCCTTTCAACCATCAAAAGGCTGATGAGGAGGTGCAATGAACCACACTGAAGCTGACTTTTCAGGGTTCCCTTTGAGAGGAAAACTGGCAAAGGGAAATAAGCTGAGACACCAACATATATACAGATAAAATCCCTGTATGTGAATGTGTTGTCCTTCAGTATTCTTAGACATGTAAAAACACTTTTAGAAGATGAAATTCATTTCAATGATATGTACACTTACTTATTGTAATTATGTGATTACATTCCTGGAGGAAAATGTTTCCCCAAACAAATGTGTTACCTTGATGAGGCAGAAGTCAACCTGGCAAAGTCAAAAGAAATGGTCACCAGAGATGTAAGATGGGTAATTTTACAAAGTGTGGTGAAATATTAGAGAATGCAGTAATTTCCCCAAATGGGGCTCTGTAATTCAAAAACATTTTCTCGCCTTTTTGGAGGCTTTGTATACCCTCCCTATTTCTCAAAATGAGAGTGCTGCTGAGGGCTGACCCAAATAATGAATGATGCAGTTTGGGACAATTTGAGCTGTTACCTCTTAAAAGGCACTAGTTTTCCTTCCAATCCCACCTACCATCCCATTGCATTCATTGTTTTTCCATTCTACTGAGGAATTCTCCTCATCAGTCTGTAAATCACATTCACGTCTTTACTGAATGCAGTGGATGCTGATTTTAGGGAATTACTGCGGGGCCATGCATCACAAGCGACAACATCTGGTGTGATGTGAATACAATGGAGAAAGGAGATACTGGGATCAGGGAATTGCCAGAGTATTTCTTTCTATTTAATTTTTGCTTTTAATGACATATTTCATTTACTGAACTATATCTGCAACTTCACTGTTCCAACTGTTACGCATATGTCTGATATTAGGACTTTTATGCACTACCACTACATACTACATCTACATCTACAGGTTGATGTTGTGGTGAACCTGTTGGCACAAAGTTGGGTATTTAGACATCTCACAGAAAAATAGCATTTGTTTGGAGTAATGTTTCTGGCCACCTGATGAATGTAAGTCCAATATTCAGTCTTCTTTTAGCTCTGTTCAGCCTTTACCGACTCCTAGCTGCTAAATGCTTGTGTATGTTCATCAGCTAGTTGCTAGCTTTGTCTCTCTGCCGTTTGGTGCTGGGCGGGGATTGTACACTACAGTGGGTCTATCAGAAAGAAAAGAAGCTGAAAACAACTGCTGTGGCTGGAAATGGTGATGCCAGGAGCAGCGAGAAAACAGTAAAGTTGTGGGCCGTAAAACCAAAACAATAAGCTAAAAAATGCTAAAATGCTTTGTAGAGCTGAGGGGAACTGCAGAGTAGGGGATAATTATCTTTCAGGGTTTTCTTTCAGAGTACACATTCACTCATTTGATCAATTGTGATTTATTTGTATTAATGCAGCTTTAACAACTGCACCTGCCAATGCATGGGGAGAAGGTATAGGACAGATATTTTACCGATGAAATTATGGTCTGGTCTTGGGTAGAGTAGCTACTACTGCCTATATGGTCTATAAAACATTTTGTGGCTCCAAAGGGAGCTGTGTGAAGTCTGATGAATTGCCTCAATTGATGTCACTTAAGACAGTGTTGTTGGCTGTTGGTTGAAGACTACACGTTTGAAAACAAAAAAGATCTGGAGGTGTGGAGTTAGAAAGAAGTGAGCTTACCCGATCTCTGTAGCTCGCCCCTTATCTCTGCATGATACATGTTCAGGCTACACTAGCCATTTCTAGCATAACTCACATGAATCTCTGGCCAAACTGTCAGAGGATGAGTTGCATTGTGGGTAATGTAGGTGTCAGGCTTTGACAAGAAAGAAGAATATGTGGAAAACAGACAATGCTTGCGTTCCGTTCCACAGTGTAGGCTGCATAAACAGTACTCCCTCCTCCCTGTTCAAGGAATGTCAGTTAAGGGTACTTCTTTTGACAAAATTCCTCTATTTGGAACACCCTGCAACGTCACCAATGCAGATATCACTTCCTCTATGCGTTACCCTGGCAACATAAACGCCTTGGATAGGTTGCTGCTACTGTGGAAATTTTACACTATGGAACTAAAACAAAAACTGATACTATTACACAAGGTATTCTATTGAAATGTGTGTAACTTCTGAATAAATGTGATTTGATTAATTTACAAGATGTACGCTGTCATTCCAGCGAGGCACAATGACTGATGAGTAATCTAGCTTGTGAACTTCAGGTGAAGTGATGAACCCTTGTTCAGTTCTTCCCTACACAGTTCACAGTTCCCTTTGAACAGAGCATGTTTGCTCCCTACAGTTTAGAATCTTACTTAACATGGCTGATTACCCTGTGCAGTCCACTTCACAGGGAACTACTAGGCGATCAAAACCCACCCAGTATCTCTTGTTCTGCTGCATCTAATTTGATCTTTTTTTAAGCTGTCCATTGTGAGTCCAACAATGTCAGAGGAGTGCAATACTAAATCAGTGGAGAACTCTTTTAAGCAACTCTACTCTTTTAAGCAACTCTTACAAACTCATAAAAACTTGTTAGCACCTGAAGCAACTAAATATGTTTGGAGATCTGTAGCATAAAGCATGATATACCTGTATATAGAATAGTAATTTTCTTCCAGCTTTTTATATATGCTGTTCTTGCAGTACTGCTTTTACTGCTAGACTTCAGGCTGCCATCATAAATGACCAATGTGATCTGCCATTTACTATTTCCATTTCTAACCTCTACTTTTCGTCACAGGCTATTAACCTAGTTCCCTTTTTGTGCAAGCTAAAATGTAGATCTCAGGAACCATTTGCATAAAGAACGGTAAAAAAAGTAGTTGCTTTTGGCTTCAAGGGACATGTTTTGTACATGCACTATTGTTCACACCTAATCTCTGCAACAAAAGCTCAAGTCATTTCTCTGCATGAGTGGCCTTTCTAAACCAACAGGCTTTAGATGAATTCTAAATCACTCAATGTGCTTCACTCTCCACTTTCTGTCTCAGAACACACTCATCCAGAGCTGGCATGATAAATCTGTATGCACATCTGCCAAGCCATCCCTGTCTCCTCTCCACCTCTCTCCCCCTCCCTGTTCCAACTCCCCTCCTCCATCTCTCAGTCCCAGACTCATTTGATTTGGGGTGTAATTGCGGGTGCAGATCTGTGGCAGGGTGTGGAGAGGAGCGATTGCTGTGCTCCACTGAGTGCTGAGGATGAGATAGAAGAGAACAGTGCCCAGGAGACTCCATGCTGCTATAGCTGGTTACCTAGACTCATACCTAGCTCCAAGCGCACTACAGTGCCAACGGGAAGCCAAGGTTGGCTTTGCCAGTTAAAGTCTCTCTGTGTTAGCTTCGCTCTCTCTTGCTCTCTGTCTCTTTCACACTTGACTCTCTCCCCTGTGGTAGCTTCTTATTCTCTTTCACCAGCCTCTCTTTCTCGACTTTGCTTTTCTTGTAATCATGAGCTTTTAGTCTTGATGTGGAAACCACATTTGCATTTTATTGATCAATTGAGTGTTTAAACAACATGTTGATAGCTATTTCCAGTATTTGCATGAAACGGATCAGGTGAGCCATTAAATGTGATCGGGCACTAATTTGTCCAATTATTCCAACACTGCATCACATGAATGCAGCACAAATGCCTTATATCGCAATGTTAACGAAAGTGACAAATCATTTGTGTATCCCCCCCCAGTGATGCAGATCCGCTCCAAAATTAAAATGTTTATCCAAAAGTCTGGCCAGTAGTTTTTTTTGTAATCCTGCTGAAAAACCAAGCTGAAAACATAACCTCCTTGGGTGGTTTCAGGTGCCTTCACATTTTCGATTTCACATTCACCTGGCTAGAAAGGTAAACCGAAATATGTGTGAATGCATACTGCAGACGAAACGGCGGGAGGTTGCCGCGTGGAGCCTTCGCTTGCAGCCCATCAGGGAACCAGTCAACCTTGAACACTGGAACATAGTTCGTGGGTGTACTTGGAAAAGCTGACATGTTTGGTGAAAGACCAGCTGTGCGGCTTCCCCGTGCTAAACAAGCTGTAAGGTTTGCTACCAACACTCGCGTGATAGTATTTTAAACCCATCAGCCTCCTGTGGTTCCATGCCAAAGTATTAAACAGAGGTATAGTCTGTAATTATAGTCAAGACACAGAGTATAAAGTGAAGTGCCTATGGACAGAGGAACATATTAAGCTAGCTCCCCTGTGAGTTAAGACCCTAGCAATTAAGTCCCAACATGCTACAGTACATAGCAATCAGATACACTGGGTTATAAGGCTTAATTACATGACATTGACATGCAAAGCTTTCCCCAAATTGGCTCCCATAAGAAATGATCTGGTTCTTTGATAAATATTCTGAGCAAGTCTATTTTGGTAAGGTGAATATACAGACTCAGCTCCCTGCTCTCTGTCCTGGCCTTGAGATCCCCGCAGGAGAGATTCAGGAGGGAAAAGATTTTGAGTGTGGGAGCAGTTGCTCCACAGGACACTCCAGGCCTTCACAGGAAATGATTTATTCAGGAAGTAAGCGTAGCAGCGGGCCACGGGGCCTCCTCTGCCATCATTTAGGTGCATGTGCCTGCTTCATTTATCCTCCGCCTTTTATTGATTAATTCATGGCCCTGATTAAATTTTCACTAGTTGCCAATTGTCCTTCACAACGTCTGACTCCCCTGTCAATCTGGAGCCAGTGGGGACGACTGCCCTCTTGGTTATGGGAGAAAAAGAGGCCATCACAGAAAGGAAGCTGGTCTAAAAGATCCCTTCTCTGAATATTTTACAAATTGCAGACCATTATAATCTTTCTTTTTTTGGTTACCCAGTGAGAGATTACTTAAGTATTGATGATATGGTAATTCATCAATAATTGTGGGCTGCTGGGATAACAGCCCACATATATGCAAAGGAGAGTATCAATTACTGTAAGCAGTCAATCATTTCTCACTTAGAGTGTGCAGTGATTCTTCATTAGTTGAAGGTGTTTTGCAGTACGTTGGGCATTAAACAAAGTACTATATGGTAAGAATGTTGATATCCAATCTCAATAGCACTGACTGAGAGGTTTATCTCATTATTCATAAGGCCTTGAAGAAGCTCTGGCAGGAAAGGTAGATGCAACTGGCAAGATGTTTTAAACTAATGCAGCAAGCAGGCATATTTCTTAGATAACAAAGTATATGCATGTGCAGGAAGCTTTAGAAAAAGCTGTGATTTAAGATGTAAATGAGAGCTGGGTGGCTGGAGTCACATTAATACACCTAATGACCATGTTCAAGACAAAAATATTGCAAAACATATTACAGGTTTTACAAAAACTATGTTACTGACAAGGCAGAGAGAAAAATAATTGTAAGTTAACAACGTTTCCCCCAAAACAGCTGAATTATCTTACATGCTTTGGCTTTGAACTGGTTTTTCCCCCTCTTTCATGTTCCAATGTTCTTACAGCTTTGACATATAATGCAAGAAACCTCTTCTGACTATGAGAAATCACTTTCATTTCTTTGCAATAATAGAGTGAAAACCTACAATTATTCCCACACTTCTCTACTTGATTGCCTGATACGCAGCAGTGCACACACTCTCATAGACAAAAAAGAAGAAAAAAAACCCCAGCTACGCTAACTTTGCTAGAATTTGTATCTCCACAGCGATATCTCAAGCTAATTCCCATAACAAGATGATACAACTCTGCACTGCGTGTGTGTGTGTGTGTGTGTGTGTGTGTGTGTGTGTGTGTGTGTGTGTATAGCCTATGGGTATCAGCCAGCATCACCAGTCTGTTTGGAGACTAGCTGTGTTTTCACTGAGCCACAAAACCTCAGAACACCAATGAATCTCACAGCTCATCTTCAGTGAAATTGCTCTTGTATAGTGTTTTTGTTTTACTAGACGCGAAAAAGTTGGTAATCCGATACCAGACGCTGCAGACCAGCACAGACCTATCGCATCAACCAAGATGTCTGAGTGGACCAACAGCAGACTGTGTATTCAGACACAGACATGTGGCTTCACAAGAAGGAGCAATTATTTGATTCTCTGTTAGTCATACTGTATATACCAAACACAAGCATTGATTATTAAAGTATTGTGATCTAATTTTGCTAATGCTGTGCTGGAGAACATTTACAGCAAAGTCTAGAAAAAGAAAACGATGTAATGCACAGGGTATCACACGGCCTTCCCCAGCAGATGGACTTGCCCAATTGTCATGGAAATAAAGATGTTCCAGTTTCCTTTCCTTTCAAGCACTTTGAAGCCATTTTGTCCATGATAGTTTAAATGTTTAGATTAAAAGTTCCACTCTGACCTCGGGAAACAGCCGTTGACAAAAACAATCAAAGGCTCCACAGCAGCCGGAAATTGTGGTGAGATAGATTTTGCTGCTTGCTATATCCAAGGTCAAGAAATCATTTTTTGTATCAACTTTAACAAGAATATAAATAAATAAAAAGCAATAATCTCTCATAGTTTTTTTCTTCTTTTGGCCACTTGGCAAACAACTACCTGTGCACTTATCCAGCAGATACAGAGCAACATTAGCATTCATTTAGACTCGTGTGTCTGGCCACCCAACAAATGAAGTCCAATATTCACTTTCTTTATAGCTCTATTTTGTGGTTGCCACCAACTCTTTAGCTGCTAAACACACAACTGGTCACTTGCTACTTGCTTAGTTTGTCTGATTGCCGTTTGCTGCTGGGCTGGTTTGGTACAGTGTGTTTTTGAGAACCATAATCAGCTTTATTTGCCAAGAATGAGAAATATATTGATTCCACCTTTTCATTTTCAGAGCTTTCACTGAAAACAACTACCTGTTGCTGCTGGAAATAAAGATGGCAAAAGCCGACTGGCGGACCAGAAAACCAAACCAAAACCAAATCTAAAATAGACTAAAATACGTAGTGCAGTTTTAATGTTGCTACGTATTTTGCCTCATGCAATATATGTGAATCGCAGAAAGATTGATGCATCACTGGGATTTTGATAAACAAACATACAATCTGCACAAATTATAAACTCACTGTATGTGTGGCAGAAGAATTATGACACATAAATTCCAAGCCAAGTATGTTAAACAACTCTTCTTCTGTTCGGAGACGGCACAGCATGGAAGCTGTCGGACGGGTATTTAATAACTCAAGTGTTATCCAAACCGCAACCCTAAAATTAGTCACCACATTCAGTTGCCATGGAGAGTATCAGACAGGGCTTTGTCAGTGTGTCAGGGAGAAGCATAAATCCCACAGCCCTGCGATAAAAGCCGCTAGATTAGAAACACAGGAATGTGCTGAATGCATCTTTTCTATCTCTATCTCTCCTTTGTTCTCTTCTCACCCTGTTGTTATGTCTTTTTTCACTCCTCTCATTCCAATGTCTCTCTTCCTGCTACCTTCCTAAAGTTGAAATGGACTCTTCTCTCCTTTATTCTGATCAGAATGCAACTCAGTTTTTTCTGTGTCACAGTGTCCTCCAGCATGAGCATTATTTCCAGTGTTTTCCTCACGCCTGCCTCCATTTCCTCTATTAGATTGGCATTTTTGAATTCTCATTTTTACACCTTATTTTCATCCTCTTTTGTTACTCTCACTTTCTTTTTTCTCCTTTCCTCCTCCAGTCCTTCTCAGACTAAGGGTTGCATGGCGTTGCCCCTTGTGATGGCGCAATTCCACTGTAAACGAATGAGACTGTCATGCCGCAAACAATCTGCATTCATCATGTCTTATCAGCCTGGGCTTCCACGGCAGCAGCCATGATACCCAGGCAGAGCGAGTGTGTTTGGGCCCGTGGCGCGGAGGGTCAAGGTCTACAGCTCAGGGAAAAAGCGTGCCGGCTCAAGGCTTATTTGGCGAGCTGGTGTTGGATTTAAGCATCAGGCTGTGGAGGAGGGGAACAGACAGCTTGACTTATCCTTGATCAAGGATAACGTTCTCTCTTTTTTCTTATTTGTCCAGGGATGGTTTGCTGACCATGCATGCTGTTTTCCAGCAATGCATAGCTTCAGATTCATAGTGCTGCAGCACACATAATAACATCTGGCAGGATAATAGGATAACCAGAGTCTTAAACCTAAACATGTTTAAGTGCCTTGCTTGAGGGCTTATCATAATTAATTGTTGAGATGAGCGAGGAGAGAGTGAGGAGAGAGCGAGGAGAGAGCACTGCTTAATCACTTCCCTGAATTTCTCCTCCAGTTGCAGGATTCACACTGATGCCTTTTCATTCACATCTACTTTAACATCATGCTGCATTTATGTTACAGATAAAAACAAATGCACAGAATAGATTTTATGAAAAGTATGGACTCACTCTGAGATACAGCATGTGTGAAATCAGTGTTTACAGCTACCAATTCCACGGTGATGCATTGCTCCAGCGAGGCATAATAAGTCAAACAACACTAACGTGGGGACTGTCGGTTATGGAAGTCCTTACCACAGACAGAAACATGCCAGCTATTTCTGTAAATAAAAGCAGCACAGTGGAGCTTGTTGATGGACTCAATGATGAATATACGTTTAGACTTTAAAAAAATGCTTGTCAATATCAGTGGGATAGCTGATGGAGTTTCAATGGAGTTTAATCGATCCAATAATGCTTTGGGACCTGATGTGAATTTGGATCTCGTGGCTCATGCTGTGCCACAATGGTGCACACTGTCAGAGGGCAACAGCAGAATAAAAGAAATAGATGAAAAATCTGGACAACAAAGACATTTTTCTAATCTTGTAAAAGTTCATTTGGTAACTTTTTTATAAAAAACAGCTTTTTTGTCATATTTTTTGTCAGGCCTGCCTCGTTCTTTCAGGGAATGCTTGTAAAGATTTACAAAGAATATGTTTACAGCATTTACTATCTAACTGGGATGTTTTGGGAAAGATTTGTGGTGATTGCTATGGACAAAATACACACGTCGATACACTGGTAAGAGCAAATTACGTTTAACCATGGATCCAGGTAATTTATATAGCTCACAGTACTGTATTGTGTGAACAGTTAAGTGAACTTAAAATCTTATGTGGCGTTTTCTTTTGCAGGGTGCAAATGTTCCACCTAAACAAGTTCCTTCCTGAGACCTTTTTGCAGAGCCATCATCTTTGCGACCATAGTTTAGCACCGCCCAAGAAGATTGTGATTGGTTTAAAGAAATTCAAACAACCCAGAGCATTTTTTTTCTACTATCCTGGAATGTATGTATAGAGGAGGCAGACCTTACTCCACAGCGCTGTAGATATAGGTCTGGCAATGTGAGACCAGGGAGTCTCTAACGCAGTGTGTATTTCTTATTCTATTAGGAGCACCTTGAAGAGGCAGAGGAACATGATTTTACAACAACTGTTTACCTCTTGCTTTCTTCAAGCCTCGGTTGCTAGGTAACCGTACTGTATACAAAAAATAGATACTAACTAACAAACCAACGGTTGTATGCTTTCACTGAAGACAGAAAGCGCAACTGTAGTATCCATTTTCATCTAGAAATTCAATTGTTATAAACTTTCCTAATATGCCAGTTTCTGCTGTCATGGAAGATGAACGTCCGCCATGATTTTGGTGCACGCGAGCAACGTTTTTTTGTTGTTACGTCACAGGGTGTGAATAGCTCAGCTGTGTGGCCGAGGCTATTCATACCGGGGGTGCAAATAGACACTCCGTTTAATTAAAGTCACCAACTGTGGCTTTGATCCATAATTCAACAAGGTGCAGTTTCTGGAGCTGTTCTGGCACTAAATGCTGGCATCTAACTGGCCTTGAAACGCTAATGACAACAGGAAAAGTGTTTATGAACTCAGTGTTTGGAGGCAAAATTGAATGATAGCACTGGTTTGAAGGTCAGAGCTGCAGCGCTGACCGAGCAACAGAGTCACTGACTCCACCTGCTGCCTGGCAGACCTCTGAGCTACCTATCCGTCACCCACCCGGCGGACGGCCCCACCCTGGGTGACTGGACTACACCTCCTAGCTAGCCACTCTATCACTGCAGACAGCACTCGCAGGAGCGTGGGCAGAGGGCATGTTGGAGGTTGTAGTCAAGTGCACAGCCCAACTGTTCCATCTGGGGATTGTGGGGGGGAAGCAGAGAGGTCAAGGGTCACATGGACATTTTCATTGACAGACTGGACGTGAAACGGCACTCTGCAGTCATAATTAAGATGTAACATGGTGGAGATAGCAAATGACACGTGCGTTTTCCAAAGAGAACTGTTGGTTAAATAATTAGAAATACTGTGATGGATGTCAGCAGCTGACCATGAACACATATGTTTGTGTTTATGTAATTACTAAACCCGAGCACAGTGTAGTTGTGTCTGCATGCTGTCTAATTAAAGGCGTATCTCTATGTTCCTTCTTCAAATCACCCATCGCTGAAAACATAAAGGCAGATGTGTGTTGGGGAGCAGAACAAAAAAATTAATCTTTCCACTACAGTACATTCTGCTAATCAATTTTTCATTTCCCCCTCTTTTGCACCCGAGTAAATTATTATATATAAGTGAATTATATATAATATCCTTGAAGTACCAAGCAGGAGTTAAAATAAGTGTACTGGTCATAGACAAGTAAAGAAGTGGACAAAGTGACGCTGTTGTTTTCTACGGAGACCAGTGAAGGATATTAGAAGCACTTTTCCCGTGAGGGCTGAGCGTTGCCCCAACTGAGCTTGCCGACGTAGATGTGACGTGAGCAACGTGTCTGAAAGTTGTAAGTCTTCTGGTAGCTGTGCCAAGAGAAATCTCAATCATTCCCAATCTTGCAGAGACGGAGAGCATAGGTATATGTAAGGACATAACATAGGCACAGGCTAATTATTGCTAACTAAAATGCTAGTTAACATTAGTAATTAAACTTAAACAGCTAATGTAAGTCGAAACTGCCTGCGAGTTTCTCCTGTACTGTACGGTAATTCCTCTACTATGCGACAGTAAGTCGCGTGGTTATGACACAATCGTTAGCCTATTTTTACAGAAACGTGTGCTACGGAGCCATAACGTGAGATACAAGGTAATGGAGTTTTTTATACATTGTCGTGTTTCTTTATAAATAAACAATGGACAAATAGTCTTTAAATGCTTCAGATGTAAAGTTATTCGCTGTAAAAGTGGCGCCAAAATGAATGGCAGTCAATGGGATGCTAACGGCGGGTGATGGCTTGATAGCAACAAAATGGCTCCGCAGGAGCTACGCTTTGTGGACACTCGCTTACCCCCTTGGAACTGGTTGTGCTGTTATTTTTTTATTATGTTTCTTTTTCATTAATCAAATGTTGCTGCAGGGGGTCATGCAACACCACACCAGAAGACTCATGGTTCTCCCAGCTTGTGAGGATACACACAAGTTAATGAGCACCTTGAACAATGTTCCTCTAAACAAATTGAGTTAACCTGCATTTTAATTCAATTTGGCCTTTGATTGAGTTGTAAACACTGGGGTTTTATCCAGCTGCATGAGCATTTCAATAAGAGAGGTAGAGCTTGAAAAGAAAATACCTCCTTTTGTACTTGTGGCTCATTCTGCTCCCTGCTGCAATGTGAATGGATTCTCTGATGGATGCAACATGAATAACAATAATAGTAATGGCCACTAAAGTTACTCCCTGCACTTACAGTGGCATTTTTGTTTTGCATGTGCTCATTGCATTGGCATCTATAATTAGCAAAGGCGTTATGACGGACAATGTCTAAAAGCAGTGGCCTTTAAACCCATTCACAAACTATCCTAAAGCTCATGTGGACCAGCTGTGGCTGTCGCCACTGAAATACACTATTCTTGACTGATAGGGACACTGCTCCACTAATGCATATTTAATTGTGTGAGCCATTACGATGCTGGAATATTTCAATTATATACATGCATTATACTTTCCTTGGAGGAACAGCTCTGTGTTTAATTTGATTCCGTATAATTACTGTAAAATGAATTTTAATTGTTATATCCAATCCTAAAATAAATTGGCATATATTTTCTGCTCCCCGCAGTGAGGTGACTTTTCATGTGGATTTTAAACGTGGCAATAAGACTGTATTTGGCTAAATTAAGAAAATGGAGTCCATCTAGATAACTTTGTTTAAGCAAAAGCATGAAGACAGTAAGTGCTCTATTAACCCACTTTGCAGCAGAACTGAGCCCAGTGGAAAGCTCATCACTGAGAGGTTGAAGTCGCACTCTAAAGTGAGTGGATTTGAATGTGAAAATGGGACTCCTAACCTTTTGTTTTGCCAATGTGAGACAGCAGTTTCAGACTAATCCTAATTGGCCATGTTGTTACTTCATCCAGACCTTGTCAAGAACATTATGGGTGTCACAGTAGCCTGAACATCTGCCATATTATTACAGTTGGCTGCCTATTTCTGCTCTGAAATGACACTGGCACCTGGGTCTGTGCAGCTCACTATGAAATTCTCCCTATAAGAAGATGAAATATATTCACCACTATCTCTCTCTCTCTCTCTCGCTCTCCATCGATGGCTTCTGTTGTCCGAGAGGATCCAGCAGGTTTCCGCTGGCTAGAGATGAGCTTCCCCTATTCGAAAACCAGGAGACACAGCCGCCTCATAATTAGATTTGCTTTTTGTGTGGCGCCAGTCCCTTCAATCTAATCTATTTATGCATTCCCTCTTTCAGGCCTCATTGAGATTCTATCGCCTTGTATTTGTACCCCGCCTGTCAAAACGGCCTTCTTTTCTTCACAATATTGGGCTCATTTCACTGGCGGAGATGGGCGATGATTGCCCGCTGGTCTCATCGCAAATGCAATGTGCTGGAACTTAAGAGGCTTCTCTTCTCTCTTTAAAAGGGAAGAGTGAGTGTGTGTGTCTGTCTGTGTGTGAGTGAGTGTGTTTAGTTTGTTGAGCAGGATGAGACATATGCTTAGCTGTGGGATGTGTTTGTGTTTTGTGCATGCATGCTCATGTCCTTCTGTCTCTATAGTATTGATGTGGGCATCAATAAATAGTGTGTACGTGAGTGTGTATGAAAGAGGAGAGGTACAGGGTCGTGGTGGCGGCAGCAGGGAGGAGAAGGAGAAGCTGGAGTGTTAAAGTAAGATTAACTTTATTGATCCCTGGGTGGGAGAATTGGTTACTGTAGGAGCAAACAATAGACTATGGATGAAAATGCGATAAAGTGAAACTGAAGATGTGTGCCATCGTACCAAAATAGATCTCTTCTTGGCTTAAATGAATTCTCAAATCACAGATTGTTGTATTTCTCAGAATGGTAACACTTAATGTGCAGTTTTCCATTGCAACATGTCAGCATTTTTTACCCTGATCGCCAAAAATTAACTTTGGCGTGAATTATTTTTTTTTTTTTTTTTTTTTAAATATTATCACTGTATTTATCTGAAATTAAAGTGAGTCTATGTAATAGAAAGAAGCAGAGGTTGTGAGTGAAGATGCACATCAACTTGCATGTGTGTGTGTGTGTGTGTGTGTGTGTTGCGTGCTTGAATAGCTATGTACATGTTATTTGTTCACATGAAAAGGAAAGAGCCTTAAAGTAAATAGGATCCAGGTGACTTGAGGCGTTTTTTCGGCTGTCTCAAGCGTTTCACTCCGTGTCTGTCAGCAATGAGACCTGTCGCAGTTTGTTGCAGTTTGTTGCCAATCCTATCAGCGTGAATGGCAATGTCCCCAGAAGGGCATGGCAAAGCTTCAGTACATCCGAACAATAAATTACCCCGATAACAACAATGAATGCTGTTCCTGACAAGTCGCTTGCTATTTTATCATTGTCCAGCTGACACCATCTCCGGTGCCAAGCTGACATCAGCCCACATTCAAACCAAATCATTCTTTGTGGTGAAGCCATCTGCATTGAAGGACATAAAGAAAGAAACTGTGACTGAAGGTTATGGATTAACTGGAGCGAACCACACATCTTACAGGTGTTTAGTTTGTATAAAAGGTAAAACAAAACAACCTTGTAGTCTACAGTGTTTGATCCTTCAGACATCAAATGCAACAGAGAGGTTCAGCAATGTTTCTATGTTGTTCTTTGAAGAAATACAACATTTGACTAAATACAGTTATTTGCTTGCTTGCTGAAAGTTAAGCTGTTCGCTTAGAAAAATACTAACAGCATGCAACTCGCTTTAAAACTGCACATTTTCATTTATATTACTATTTGTGTATAGATCAAACAAACAAGATAGTCTTAATTAATTAGCCATGGAGGTGTTGGTAAGCATTTTGTTCGGCTGGACCAGCAGAATGTGAGGACCAGCCCGCAAAATGCAAAACTCGGAGCCTGATTGAACTGATTGAGCCTATGGCCCACTGATAAAAGCCTTCTGCAGTATTATGAACTGTGTTTCTGTGGTGACATCCCCAGGAAAAATTACAAGCGGCACACAATTAGTGACACGTTTTCCATCACCCAGCAATGGTTGGTCTGCCAGACAGGGTAGACTGAGCTAACGCAACAGCCTCACTCTTCAAATCACTTGAGTGTGAAGACGTCACACAGGCGACACTCTTGAATCTCTGGCAGGTGAGATCCAAAAACACACTTGCAAATACTGTTATCGCCATAAGAGAACGAATAGGAGATCTTCACGATTGTAACTTTTTGTTTTTGTTTCTGATCACATTGTGCAAAAACTAAATGTGAGGATTTAGCACTCAAAACTAGGTGGACTACATGTTTCAGGTCATTTGAAAGATCAGCCCAAACGCTTTCGGAGAGATTTTACAAAAAAACACTAGTTAATGTCAGTCTACCTTTTAAGCAAGGCACATAACCTCAGACTATAAGTAAAGCCAGTCACTGAAGAACAGCACAGACATGCAACTAAAGTGCAAAAATCTTCACTCAACCTTCCCTGTTGAATTGAAATGGTGAAAAAAAAGCTGCCATGCTAATTGACTGCGTTGAGTAAAAGCTAGTCGGCATGACAGCCTGTTTCTGTGATGCTTGTTTCCTGTGTGTGTTCAGATCTCTTGGGCATGTGATGCAGCTACGCTTCCTGAAAGCTGCAACCTGCAGCACTGTTCAGCTGGCGACACCATTACAGTGAGTGATGGTGTGTCTGACAGGGGCTTCTTACACCACTTGCAGGAGAAGTCAACGAACTGAACAGTCTCTCAGCGACTGAGGAGCTCTGCTTGTTGCCAGAAGGATAAACACTGTCACTGGTTGGTTTTAATTTTACCCTGTCTAGTTGTGCATTTGTTAGCTAAACCACTTGATTGTGGTCTCTAAAGCATTTTACTCCACTATTTGACAAGCATTCACTTTCTGTTATCCAACCTTGAGGGCTTTTGTGGTGATTTCCTAATGGAGTTATGGTAAGATGCCTTGCAGTGTTCAGTTGCTAAACATATGATCTCATCTGCAAGTTTAATTGCGTTTGTGTAGACACGTTCATGTGTGTGTAGCTTTGCATGGCGTACCACTGCGACAAACCCGAAGTCCACGGGAGCACCTTGAACTTACACCTCACAATACTTTGCAAATAAGATTAGAGCAATTTAATTAGTCGGAAAGACGCAGTAATAAAGCCATTAAATTAGTCACTGGTGCAGGGCAACAGCAGCAAGGAATCCCACTAATTAACCTGTGTCTCTTAGACTGTTACAGCCCAGCTTGTCACAATTGCGAAGGTTTGATGCTGTGATGACCCAAATGTCCTGACCTTTTCCAAAGCACTTAAATTCTCATTTAGTTGCAAAATTGGCAGAGTTCATTAGTATAAACATAGAAAATGTGCAACATCCTCCTTGTTTTTTTCAACTCACTGGACGTTTGATGGGTGTAAAATGTAAACGGTTAAAGCTTAATGACTCACTTAATGATCACCGGCTTAGCATTTCTTTAACTTAGAACATCATTTCATCTGAGGTTTAAAAGGATATCTGAGGTTGCTGCTTAGACACAAATAATCATAGACTTTAACTGATGTTTATTCCAGTTTTTTCTGCAGCGTGCACAACCTTATCATCACCTTTTTGTGAAAAAAACCACTTTGCTCTCTGATACAGAATATTGCAGAATAATTCTTTTATGTGGATCAAGCAGCCGTTATTCTTCTGAATCAGTTTCTAGTACTTGACCCACAACCGTGCCCAAAGCTCAGAGTCAAAAAGATGAGTATAAAAATAAGTCTCAACTCAAAATGAAAGCTGAGCTCGATTGCAGAAATAACATCTCTATGGCTCATCACCTTGTGAACTCTCATCTACATCCTGTCAAAACACTTGAAAGTCAGTAGAAGATTTTCTCATTATGACTATGACTTTGGTTAAAACATGAAACGATATTACTTTACCTGTCTACATTTTCCTAATACTGCAGCTAGAGGGCAAGCTAGCATAGAAAACCATCATGTATGTCTCAGAGGGATGAGGGTTAAACATTGCGACTTTCAGTGGTGCAGAAAGCCTGTATGTTAACATATCATCTTCATAGGATATGAATGAAGGATATCCAGCATACTTGCAGAGTGATAATGCACTGCACATCACTCTTTTGTGTATGACCTCAATGCAAGAAGAGCAGAGGATGATATTTCTCTTTTTTTCAGTGATGAAAGGTGCACCCTTCAGATTATTTGACAACTCATCTCAACGTCTTATCTCTGAGGCTTAGATTCACAGACATGCACTTACACACGGAGCCCCAGCGCGAATCTGCCAGACACAAAACATGACATCTTAAAGATGTAACATGAAGGTCTTAGCAGGACTTTGTGTTTCTGTTGGTCTTTGACACGGTATCCGTTTTGGGTGGGTAGTGCTTCTGGCACGCGTTGGCTGACTGCAGCTCTCATGGGACTGGGCCTAGCCCCTGGCGTTGTCATTCTTCATTGATCAGAGTGGAGAGGCTAACAAGGTCTCCAGGCTACAGGCTGCTCTCTGCCTGCTGTTAGAAACCTGCTCCTACTGCTCAATCTGAGCAGGGCTCAGGAAATCTGATTTGTCAACTAGACTTTCCTATTCAGTTATGCAAGATGAAATATGAGTTGCCTACATGTAACTTTAATTCTGTAAATGTCTGTAGCTCACTGTTGCTCTGTATTACAAAGTAAATGAAAGCATTTCAACACAATTACTGTTTGGAATATAATTAAAGCACAATAATATATATATATATATATATATATATATATATATATATATATATATATACACACAATATAACTGATTACGTACGAAACATCCACCATGCAGTGAAGTGAAATCTGAGGATGAACTAAAACCCAAACCATACGCTCTAGGTATCTGTGGGGGGGCGCGTTGTTAAACCCCTTGTGTCAAATATAATCCCACTTTAAGTCCTCTTTTCAGTTTCTTGCTCTGTCTTGGTTTTAACGCCAGTAAAGTGATCCCCACTAAAGTAAAATGACCATTAGCAGGGGTACATTGACATCACAGATTTTAGCAAAGTTA
Source organism: Perca flavescens (assembly GCF_004354835.1). NCBI lineage: Eukaryota > Metazoa > Chordata > Actinopteri > Perciformes > Percidae > Perca > Perca flavescens. The sequence continues at coordinate 13,471,121 of NC_041348.1, forward strand.
TATACAGAGCATAGTTTATTAGATTGCCTCCACACTATCAAATCCAGTGCAGTGATCCTGGCCCTCTTGCCTGGAACCTGCATAGCAATCATCCCTCCCTCTGACCTTCTCCGCTGACCTGCCACTTGCCCTCTATCTATACCTGTATCCTCATTAGTGGCTCGCTCTCAATGAGGAAAACCATTAGTAATTCTACTATCTCACACAGCACGAATCTGGATTTTACCACTTATTTTTTTGCATTCACTCAATCGTTCTCTGCTTTCTCTCTAATTTGCATGCACACAAACATAAGCATAAGGCAGCCTTTTTCACGCTGGTGTGTTTTAATTTTCTCTGCCACTATTCTTACTCCTGGCATTTTTTGTTTGTCTCTCTCTGCGGCTTCATTCCCTCCTCCACATGTCTGCGAAATACCCAGAGAGATGCGCACTCCCACGCACTCATCCTCTGGCATACGGTGCAATCTGAGAGCGGGTGAAATCGTGGTCAGAAGATGTCTCTGCCGCTTGGATCTAAATTGGCCGGTTCTGAACTCCGAGCTTCAGAGGATGGCCTGTGGTAACGAGCGGGAAGAGGTGAAGCCCCAACAATACGCAGTGCCCATCACTCATTAAGTTTGTGGGGGAACTTTGCTGCTCACGGGATGTGGAGGAGGATTGTATAATCAGACGACTCTTGAATATTCAAATCTACATATGTCTCACGTGAATATTGATGTCAAAAATCTACGAAACAAGTGCATGATTGCAATATCAGAATACACAGATGGCTGAGAGGCATGACTTCGGGAAGCCTTGTAATAAATTAGAACATTTTCAGTAAGCGAAAAACAGACTGACGCTTTAAAAAATGCACTAAAAATACAGATAATCGGAGAAGCTTCAGCCTGAAGTCACCATATACATGAAACATATGACAAAAAAATGCTGCCAACTTAGATGAATGGAACCAGATGGGGGTAATCATACAATTAATCTTTTTGTTACCTGTATCACCCCAAAGCTATGTGATACAAACCAGACTAAATTACACCAGTTAGTTTGCTGTGATAGAGCTAGGTGCTCTTCATCTTTGTCCCCTAATTAGTTATTTTTGTGCTGCAATTTTTCCTAATTGAACACGTCAGGATAATGGATTTAGCACAAACAAAGCATAGCTAATTGTGTTGTGGAACAATGGCAGGGGTAAGAAATGAATTGGCTCGGATGACATGTACGTGTGGGTTAATGTGTGTATACGTGTGTGAGCATACAGTAGCATGTATGTAGGGTGTTCCCATGTGCAGTATGAGTCAGGAGTGGCTTTTTGATGAAAATGTATAGCCTACCTTCAACTGTAACTAACCGATTTTGCTTTTAAAGCACCATTGAGGGAATTTTGCACATTAAGCCCACTAATTACATTTGTGTTTACTTTACATTACTGCTGACCATTCTCTAAAGAATGCCATAGATTTTTAGATTGATTTCCTACCGTTCAGGCAGCCACCGGTTTCCATATTTCTCCAGTACTACACTATGAAACTGAAGTGTTCACTGAAACTGCTCCTGTTGTTGCTATCAAGGACTGCTTAACAACTAAGCCTTGAATGTTGGCCAACGAGTCCTCATACCATTTTCAGAACTGTCTTAATTTGGTTGTTCATAGTGTTTCTCTCATCTATAACGAAGTCATAGTCTAGCTAGCTAGCTAGCTTAAAGTTCATGCAGCTCCTGAAGCTCGCTGTACCATGCAAATATTGTCCGTGCATTACTTCCATAATGACTGAAAATGACACTACAGATTGGTTAGAGCAGTAATTAAGGTGTCAGTGCTCTGATGACTAAAGTTGCTCTAAACAGCAACTGTTTTATTAAAATCAAATTCACACTATCCTTTCTACAATGTCTCTGTTTCCATGTCTGTTTGATTTTTTTCAAGTAAGTAGGTAAAATGTATATATAGCACGTTTACAGATACAAAATCACAAAAGTGCTTTATTTAAAACCTACAATATGTTAGATATTAAATCAGAGTACAGTTAAAAGCACAAGGTAATGTCTTTAACGCTCAAATCTTGGATAACGGAGCATCCTTGAATGCACCACCAAGAAAAATGGCCCATTTTACTATGTGACACAAGTAAACCTTAAAAAATAAAGGTGACTATAATGTTCACTCTAATAGACTGCATATTCTAAGCTAATTTTAAACCTCTGTAGGTTGATTTTCATAGTACATTGAAATGGATGGAGACACGCAGCTGCCCAACACCTATTGGTTCTTTCAGTAACTGGAGATAGAGGAAGAAAATGTCAATATTTTAGATGGAAATGAGTTACAGAATATAAAAAATAAAACGAGCACAAGAAGTTATTTAAACCATATCTGAACAAAGTGTATTTTCCTCATACCAACAAAGACCAGATAAGGCTGGAGGTTCATTCCAGCTGTCACTTTAGCTGTGCTAGCATATCGACTATGCCTCGACCTAATCTTGTCATTCCTCCTATTTCCCCCGCCACAGTTAGCCCCTCTCCCCTTTCACACTCTCAGGGGTTAAACGCACATAGCCGTTATTCAATCTAGCCCTTGATCATGCAGATAATGACTTTAGGGAGCTAGTTAGGCCGAGGGGCATGAGGAGGCTCTGTACGCATGACAGCCGGCAGACAGGATAAAGAGGCCGTTGGTCTTGCCAGGATGACATGCTGAAGGCGTTCCTATTCAGCAGGCAGCAGCTTACAATATGATTTGTACCTAGCTCCAATTCGAAGAGTACGTGGGCAGGATAAGACCGTGTGTTTGCATATGTGTAGGTTTACTGTTAAGAATGTAACTCTGTGAAGCAGCATGTGTTGAAAATACACGTGGAGGCTGCAGGAAGGGGATTTTGCTGAACTCTGATTGTGTCATGTTAAATATTTACAAATTAAACTGCGAGCAAGGTCAACCCCCCTTTTTATGACAGAAAAAAATAAAAATAAAATGTGCAATCATACTGTAAAGTACAGTAGTGCTGCAGGCGGCTGTCCCTGAATCTGCAAACTGTACTTGTGTACAGTAGATTTAGCGCATGAATAGTAATAGAGGTCATCTCCTATAAAGTCCCAACCAGGCAGAATTGTTCTGACAAACACTTGTGTTAATGCTAAAATGTCAGAGTAAATTTACTCGTTCTCTCCCTCTGTCTCCCTTTATTTCATGCTCCCTTTCTTTTCAGTCCTCTCTATTTTTGCTTGCACAGGAAATTTAGCAGGATGCTCATTCTCCAGAGACAACACAATTTCCTCTCCAAGTCAACATCTCTCATTTTAAATTTTTAGCAAGGTAATGTCAGACCTCACCCTCATTACCACTCACAATCATGGAGGGAGAGAGATGGCTAACATAGCCAAAGTGGCTGTCAAGTAGGGTGCAACACATGCAAATTGAGGCCTAATTTTTACTTGTCTGAAGCTGTTTGAAACTCTTTTATTTACTCTAAACCTGAAATTAAGTGGAGAACCACTTGAAAAGAAATGAAAGTTGCCATCTCGTTTTTGCACATCCTCTCTTTATGCTGATTTTGTGGAGCAGAATTGTTCAACATCAGAGATTTTAATACCACTTTTACATCCATCTTTACCTTTTAACTCTCAGAAATTAAGGATAAGGCTGCTGGTATTCTAGATTTTTCTTATTGTCAACAAATCCCATGGAAAACCAAATACCAACAATAAATCGATCAATCCTTCAGTAGAAACCAGTACGTGAATCTGTGGACAGACAAATTCACACGATTGTTTTTTGTTTTTTTATGAGATTTGTTGACAAGAAAAATATAAATTCTTGTTCGAAGAAGCAGGTGAAGAGATAAGGTAAAGCATCATCATCATCATTATCACTTATAGACTGATTTTGTGCACCCAAGGGAACTACTCGTGTACTTAATCCAAGACACAAGATGTGGTCATGCATAGTTGACATAGATACACCACGACCCATATGGGCCTGGAGAGCACGGCGGCTTCTTCCCAAGGAGAAGCCCAGTTTGCCGTGCAGATGGCCACAGCTGTAGCACATTGGCACACACTCTGTTCTGCTCTGGGTGACCCTCCCCTGTGCCGGCCTGGGTAAACGCTGCAGCTGTGGTGAACCTCTGCCACACACTCTCACACTCTCAATTGCTCTTTACCTCACATACACACTCAAGCAAATAAGCTCTTAGTCTCTAGGGAGGTATATCTTCATCTGTGAATTCAGAGAAAAACAAACCGCCATCAGAAAGCAACATATGGTCCGCTTCTAATGTAACACATCTCTTGGGATCTAACTGATACAGTATCACAAATGACCCATTGGCTTGAATGTTTTGCACCGCTGTTTGTGCTTTGTGTGGACCATTTTTGTGTGTACAGTTTTCAGTTTTGCATTGTTGTTATTTCTTCTGAGAATGATATGGCTCTCCTTTTTGGCAGCTTTGAATCCCAAGGACAATTGGAAGATGCGTTTGGCAGCGTAGAGAATCTCAAAATTCCTTTATTTATGCATGTAGGTCGGCGGAGAACCAATTCTTATTTACAGGCATAACCTTGGACGAGTGAATTTTCCTCATAAGTGGGAAGGAGAGGAGATAAATAATGACGTTCAGGCAAAGAAAAACACTCTAAATTGAGGGACAACATTAGACAGTGATAAACAACAACATAAATTCCAAAATTGTGCGGACTGGCAGCAAACATTGCGGCAAAAAAAATAAATAAATCAAAGCAGAAGGAATAATGAAAAAGGATGATGCAATAAATAAAAGTAAGCATGAACAGAGCAGCAGAAAAAAACAACAGAACAGCAGGACACTAAAATCACGTGACACCAAAAATAGGTGCGATGCAAAAACATTGCCATAGGCATGAGACCAATATGAAGATTTTGTGTTGCATTACAGTCAATAAAATGTGCAAATGAAGACGCAGCGTGATATTTACATCCACATTCAATATTTAAAATGTTTTTTTTACATCCACATTCAATATTTAAAATGTTTTTTTCAAAAAAACATCACTGTTGTAGAATACTCACAGTTGAGACGGACCTAAAGCTTTGGACACTGATGCTGCCCACACCATGCCAGTTTTGTAGTATTCGAGATCAGTCTTGGTCTTAAGACAGGTCTCAAGACCACTTTTTGAAGGTCTCGTCTCGGAATCAACCACTTTTTTACTCAGTTTTGTCTCGGATAAAGAGGACTCAGGATTTTATTTCAAGACTGGTCAAAACCACAACTGCAAGGAAGCCTGTGCATTGTCTGCTTTGTGTTAACGTCATTACTGTGATTGGATGTAAAACTTCCTACTTCAAATGCAACCAATAACTTGACTAATTTCTAAATTGAAATTTGTAACCGTTAACCCCCTTAACTCTTCATATCCAGCTCTACAAGCAAGAGATGATTGTGTCATGGTCGTGGCAGACAGCTAGATGCGATTTGAAGTGCAGATGGGTGTCCTGAAGGGCACATGCTGGGATCTCACATTACCTGTTCTGGCTTCCTGTAAACAACAGTTAGTTAGAAAGAACTGGACACAAAATATCATATCTGATATGTTTTACTTTGATATAATACACACTTTGGCCAAAGGTATGTGGACACCTGAAAAAGAATGCAGATATCCGAACATTGTATGTGATTGTAGATCATCCATCATTTCAAAACTAGGGGCATTAATGTTCTGCTACAACAGCCTCTGCATACGCACAGGAACATACTTATGTGTGCCCAGTGCACACGCTTACACATATCTTCCTTTTCATCCATTGCAATAACATCACTCCCTTTAAAGCCATTTCAGATATAGAGACATAATATCAGCACCCTAAATGACCCAATATAGTAGGCTACCCAGAACTGAGCCGGTGTTACCCCGTAATGCATTCATGTTTAGCCTACATTACGCCGTGTCTATATATACGCTCTTCTTCACCCCCCTTTGTCGACCACACACAGGCAGACAATTTGTGCAGCAGCAGCACCATTTGCAGTCACAGTTTCTGATGGGTCACAGACTTCGGTGTGACGCCTGTCAGTTGGACCCGTCTATTATTAGATAGCTGAGATCCGGACGCAAACAGAAACAAGCAATTCTGTACCCCAATGGCCCTGGGAGACACATCACCAAATAGAACATATTTCAACCTTGCTTGGTATTTTGCTATTACACGTTATCAAAAAAAAAAAAAAAGAGGGGAGGGCTTTCTAAAAGAAGTTGGAACCTGCTGCAGGGATTTAGTCCCATTTAGCAACAAGAGCATTAGTGAGGTCACTGATGTTGGGTGATAAGGCCTGGCTTCAAGCTGACGTTCCAATTTATTCCAAAGGTGCTGGATGGGGTTAAGGTTAGGGCTCTGTGCAGGCCAGAGCCAAATACCATTATACAAGGCTGTCCTGTTTTTTAAAGATTAACATCTTCAGGAGGAATGAATATGCTTGGGGCGACACAGAGAGAGCCACATACTAACTGGTTTTGGTCTTTTCGTGGGATTTATTTACAACAAGAAAAACATATAATAGTGTCAAAATTATTCTTTAGTAGATGAGTGTGATGACCCCTCACACTTTGTGGGTGGCTCTTGGTGTTTTTCCATGTCAGCTGTGTTTTTAAAATATTTAAAATCGTTTCTTTTCCTTTGAATCAATATTTTTTATTTATTTATTTATTACCAATGATTCACCTAAATATTTTCTGTTTATACAGTACCGCTGACGGCTACTACATCATATCTGTTTCCAGAAAAACAGATGGAAAGCAGAAAAGGCAGAAAATACATGTTATGTACTTCATTACAAAGGAAATAAATGTCTGACTGTGATGTGCATTCTTTTTTGAAAACAATTATTACAAATATATTGTCTCTAGAAGTGTATTATTCAACTTTTGTTTTTGTTAAAGAAGGAAAAGAATGCTCAAAACTATTAAATCGCAATACTTCTAAAATTACAATAAATGAAAATCGCACTACAAATCGAATCGGCACCCATTTATTGTGAAAGAATTGAATCGAGACAAAAGTAAATCATCCCAACCCTAGTAGGAAGTAGTCCAAATAGCAGAGGTGTGGCACAACAGGTTCCACTCCTCTTGATTGACTACTGCTCTTAGTAAAGATGGCTGGAGATGCAATTCACTGGCTCTCCACTCAGTCCAATCAGCCAGCAGGGTTGTCGTTTGGGTTCTGTTTTGCTTTCCACACACACTCACCTACACCAGTACACTCACTACACTACTGATGCTACTGAAAATACATGTTTTATCCTATTTTAAAGTATTATTTAATTTGGATTAAATAAAATGGTTTCAATTTAATCCTTAAATTGTGGTCTCCCTTATATATGTATTTTGCCGGAACTGAGCGGTTCATGACAATGAGTCAAGTTTTTCCCCACCAAACTCCCTTAAAGCTTTAGTGTGTAACTTTTTGATATTAATGAACGTCCGTTACATTCAAGCCTTTACCAAACGAGTTGCTACAAAGCTAATTAAGACTATTAGCTCCACACAACTCCGTCTGTATTTCTCAGTATGGCTATGTTTAGCGGTGGGCGGTCATGGAAGGCTTGTATCATGTGGACGCGCCGACAGTTTTCTTGCCATTACTTAGAATTCCTCATGAGGGTGGCAGAAACTACGCACATATAGCTTTAAGAATACCAGTTTTATGGACCCTCACTTTGTGCACAGGGACAATGTCATGTTCAAAAAGAAAAGGGCTTTCCTCAAACTGTACTACTATGTATTTTATATTTTACATTTAATTAACTATAACAACAATCTTGCCATAACCTTAAACAAACTGTAGTTGCCATGCTCAGATATTGTATAAAGTGAGAATTTTAAAAACGTTGGCTTTGGACATGAACATTTTCCTGCCAATGAACAGAATAATATCGATGTTCTTATACAGCGACAAGGAAAAACAACCCCAGACAAATAGCATAAAAAAGTATGTGTCCACATACCTTTGGCCATATAGTGTATAATTCTGCTCGTATAAAACTGTTTCCAAGTTCAATACAGAATAACTACCAGATACATCAGAGCACGGCCCATACACCAAACAACCTTGCTTTCTTGCTTGTATGGCTGTTTTTTACTTTCCCCATAAAGTCAACGCATTCTACACTGCAAACTGCCAGTATTATTTACTGCCATTTACAACCTAAATCAATGACCTTAACTGCCTTAAAATGTCTCTTAATCTAACGGCACCTACAGAAATACTCACAAAAAAAAAAGAGAATGGCTCATGCTTTATGTAACACTGAGGTGTGAGAAAGGACAGCGTAAACAGTGTAGTTTTTGCCATGGAAACAAGCTGATGTTCTGTCTCTTTTTTTTCAACTAGTAGAGCTTGCATTACTGTTTTAGTAGCACTGGTTCAATACTGTGATATGTAGCCTACATATTGCTTTTCATCTGCTATAAAAAATTTAGAACATGTGTTATATCACCATCAGACCCACAGAGACATGAATATTAAAGCGCGTTCTCTTGGTTTTGTTTCATAACACCAATACAATTCTCTTTCTACCTCTCCCTCACTTCTCTGATGCAACATATGAATATGTATACTGTACATGAACCTTGAATGGCCATAGAAAACAGAACAATCAATGTTGAAACAATGGCGTCAGACTACACTTGCACTCACTCCTCCTCTTTTCTTATTCTCTCTCCCTCTTCCCTGTCAACTCCTTCCCACTCCCAAATTTACACAGATGCCTGCTAATAGATTCTGCTAACTCAAAGAACATCTCTGGTGTAGCCAAGACAACACAGCTTATGATATATTCCCTCTTGATATTAAAATACAGTGGGATGAGGAGAGGGATTGTCTGAGCTTTTTTATCTGACTTCTGAGAGTCTTCATCCCCCCTTTCCTCCCACCTGCCTCCTCCCTGTGATACCTCTTGCCTTCTCTCTTTCTCCCGCTCTCCTGATCGTCACAGCGATAACACTGAGTGATGAAGGGAGAGGAATGCATTCTAGAGGGATAACGATGTGGGCTAACTTCAACCCCCCACCACCACCAAATCCCCCTGATGCTCTTCTTAGATCAGCCTATTTGTTATACACAGGTTTTCTTTCTCGCGTACAAGACACGCTAAAAGAGACAAACTTCTTGTTTGACTAGACTAGTGCTGCCTTGTCTCTTTTTACCACTGGCCGTCTTTAGGGTGTGTTTGTGTGGTTGTGTATTGGTAATAAGTGCAACCTATCTCGCTGCAATGTGCATGTGTTCATTTGTTGTCTGTGAACTCCAACAAATGTCCCCCATTTGCATCTGTCACCTAATGGTTGAAACAAAAATCAACAGCTAAATGTTGAATGTTAAGCGACAGCATTGAGCCAGTAAAACCAAAGACTTCAGTAGTGTGCATAGGTGGGTAGCTGCTACCTTAGCCATATATGTTTTTGTAGTGTATTTTACAGTGACCGTGATGAAGGATTCGTCCTTGAAGCCCCCCCCCCTTCAGGTTGAAACAGAAAGACAAAGACTAATTACAGGCATCACTCACACAAGCCACGTTTACATGTACAACAGAAATGAAATTATAATTTGATTAAGTCAATAATGCATGTGAGACGGAGGCCATGTCAACACCATTCTCTGATTGTATTAATTAGATTTTGCTCTTAATCTATAATCATGATTGTGGTAAAACATGCACAGTGCTTGGATTTTAATGCCATTAATCGACACCAGTTAGCACATGTTTACGCCTTTGCCACTTTGAATTGTGATCAAGTCCAGCATGCTATAGTTAAAGGGGAGATGTAGCCGGCTGTAACGTTACCCACAACTGTTTGTTTGGTTTCTTTTGATTTATGTTATCCAAATTTCCATCTGTCTTTTCATCTGTAATTTTAGGGATGGTCCACATTTGTAACCACGTGAACCAAATAAACCCCAACCCTTATTCTCAGATCCATAATTGAACACACAAACATGATACACACACTTCTGGACAGTGCAACTTACGCTTTCCAGTGATGGTTGTATCTTTATCGCAGATTAACATCCATAAAGCTGCTTCAGAATTGAAAAAAAGTTGCTCCTCCTAACCTCAGATCTTGCCTTATATCCATCCTGTTTAGATCAAAAGTAATCCAGTGATTGTTGTTTGCACTTCCATTCGTACGGTTCAAACATGAACTGCAAATGGTGCAGATTTGCATATTTGTAAATAAATATATGCTAAAATGTGGCTCAAGGTGTAGCCCACAGCTTACTTGAGACACGCTACTTCCTGGTTGCATCCTCTGAAGCATTATGGGAACTGTAGTTTTGGTTTATCAAATGTTTGAGACCCTGTGTTCTGCTGCTTATTTTTGATGATGAGCTATGACTCATTAAGGTAAGACCGCCTGTCTGAGCTGATCTCCATGCATCAATGTCACTGCTTGTCATGAACAAATGTGGTACTGCATTACATCAAAAGTAAAAAATATTCCTTTCAGTCCGTTTTCTTGTGTATGTCACTTACAGCAGAGAGACAGAGGTGCAGTGGGAATATAGGCTGTCACAAATTATCCACAAATTCTCTATGTCAGTCATGAGAAACCATTTTCTAATGGCACAGCCAATCAATGGAATTGTGTGACTAAGAGCCAATCATAAAACACATTGCATCTAATAATTTTCAAGACCCCATGGTGCAAGAGGTTTTCCTGATTAATCATATGATTTAGCAACCTTTGGTTTGAATATGGGATTTATTCAAATGTGACCAAACATATCAAAGTATTCTCATCAACGGGTTTGTAGGATATCGTCAGAAAAATTATGCACAACAATCCGTATAATATCTTAGTTAAGATTAGAAAAATGTTTGTAGTTTGGGTTAAAACACTGGCCCCCTAAGTAGTGCTTTTGGGACACGAACATTCGTACCCATCCACCACTCCGACAGCAACCGTCAATGTGGGGCTTACAGTAATAATACATACAACTTACAGCTTTTTAGGAGCTATATGTAAGAATAATTCACAGCCTGAAAATAAATAAATAAATAGTAAATATCTGAATGTAATATTATGTTCTATGATAACACTCAGAAAGCTCTCTGTTTTCATATAATACACACATTCGACCAAATAGACTCAAAGCTACAGAAAAGAAAAGCCTTTGCCAATTAACAGCATGCGTGCACTCTTACCCACACCCACACACACACATACATACAAACCCCCCCCCACACACACACACACACACACACACATCCCAGCAGCCAGTTGTTCCCCGCTTTGCATAAACCAATAATGTAATGGAGAGAAAGCCATTCCCTGATGAACACAGTTATGAATAATTTAAAATAATACAGCTGAAACCATCTCAAACTTTTAAACTCGCACCAATCACACACGCTCAAAAAGTCCATAAAGAAATGTAATGGCAGTCAATAGATGTAATGTTGCAGAATAATTGTACAAATAAGATGAGTTGCTTGCATTTACATCCAATTGAGCTCAATAAGAGCTAAGTCTGAGCTGGTTTGATTTTTGCTGTGATGGATTGTAGTCGAGCCTGCTAAGCCGCTCAGTGGCTCTGCTCTGCATTGTGGGTAGTAACAGGGTAGAGGTAGCTTTGTTTCGCTGTCTAACTTCTCTTCAGGCCTCAGGGATGAGGTGACCGCAACAACCAGATAGCAAGAAGGAGATAAAAGAAAGTTGCCTTTGTACAGTGGACAAGCACATGCAAATGAAGATGAAGATAAATAACTCTGTGTGGCGCAGCCAACCAGAGCTAAAAACAGCTAAGACTGGCACCACGGAGGCCTCGGGGAGCTTGTCATGAGTGGGTGTGGTCCATTCCTGACACACTGCAGTGGCCACTGTTATATAAATAATAATGAGGCTCTCGCAAGGGTCATTGTTAAAATATAAACTGTAGACAGAGATGTGAGGTACAGACAATTTCTAACAAATCAAGCCTGTTTTAATCAAGAACATATTTATATAATTTAATTTTAAATAGAAATTAACATCAAGTTTTGGAGTGCCACCTTCTAAAGTACAATATTGCTAGCAATCATGCTAAACTTCTGTGGTTTCAACAAGAATGTGTTAAACGTAAACAAAATCTCCGCCTATCGCACATGGCTAAGGAACCTAAACTTAAAAACACCACCCAAAACACTTTATATATGTTCCTTTCACTTTGTCGACAAGAAGCAAACAGGTTGGGAAATAAAACACCGGATAGCAGGATGAGGAAAGTCCGAGAGCATCTAGTGGACAGGTGAAGAATGTCAATAAAGCTTAATAGAGATGCAGGGACCTGAGAAAGTGGGAATGTGGCTGAAAGGAGGGACAGAGGGCCAGAATGGGCAAAAATAAACACAACTGAGGAAGCTGTTGTGACACAAATAATAATGGATACAACTTTATTATATGGGTACAAAACACATGCTTAAGTAATGTATAACTCATGCATGACTTCTCCTGATTTAATAACACATGCATTAATTCAGGATGTATATGAATGCCTGTTGCTTGCCATTAATCGAGTCACGTGCTGCTTGGTTGATGCCTCATGGATCATCAGTGAATGAATGTCAACTCACTTTTAGTTCATCAATTTATATGCCAACAAATGAGCTGGAATCCAATTACAGAGAATAGAACATTTTCGATCCGTGCATTTGATCAGACTCTGAAAGCAGAACAGTACCCTATTCTCAAAGAAATATCAAGGTGTTTTTATCATGCAGCAACATGTGCGGTAAAACACAATATAAAAACAGCTTCATTTTTCTCTGAGAACAGGCAATGATCAAATGCATGAGTATGAAGTGCCCATTTCTATGTGAAGTAACTGGATTTAAGCTCATTTGGCAGCACGTAAAAGTAGTATTTCAAACATTGGAAGATAGTTACAACCCAGCACAATGAAATGACCTTTAGTTTAGTCCTACCACCACTCTGCAACTATAGTGCAGAGTAAAATTTCTATTGTGATTGTATTGGTCTTATTTTATGCATAAGGTTTATTTTTGACTACTGCTAGAAAGGAAATGAGTCTGCCTGCCTTTTAAAAAACCCAAAAGGAATGAACTATTTTTGACCAACTTTATAAAGTGTTCTTTGTGTTTCTGTGCACTGCATTCACTCTGCAATCGCCTGTCGTCTGTTTAATGTATTTTCACCATGGCAATACAATCATCCAGTAATCTAGGAAGCACGAGTGCATCTGTGTAGCCTTTGTCAAATGAAATGTTCACTTCTAATTCTGATGACCAGCTTGCAGCTCTTCAGCCCCAGAAACATAAAAAGTGTGTTCCGTATGGGGTTCCTGAAGATTACTCTGGCTCTGCGAGGACTCACTGTTTCTCTACATCTAATCTGTAACACATCTGAAGGAGACCATCTGTCGGCAGCTGAGATAGTGGGGCCATTGGAGAGAACCTGACATAACTTTTCCCCATCCTTCCCTGTCTGACTGCACTCTCAACCTACATTTAAAAGTTGCCAATTAAAAACTAAAATCAGCAGTTGTATGTAATATGACATAATGAAGACTGCACACACTAGAAACAGAAATAATCAAGTTTTTAGAAAAGACACCACTTTTACCTTCCACAATATTGCAGCTGTGTAGCTGCGAGACTGGACGGGTCAAAAGCTAACAGAGTGTAAGGGAAAAGTCAATGATGCACAGTTTGAACAAACTCACTCAGCCCAGAGAAGGTTTAATTAGGCACAAATATGTGACAACCTGTGTGGGTATGTGTACCATGGGTGTGTAGCTACACAACAGTACAAGGAATAAATCAGGAAATGATGATTCAAATCTTTCGTGAATGTTGCTGTCATTTGTCATCAACTAATAGTGCATACTACTTATACGTTTGGTAGGTTGATGTTTTATTTTACTTGAGGAGACAGAAAAAAATTAGAGTTAAAATGTAGCAGTTGTTAGTTTTGTTCCACTCAGCAGCTGACTCAGTTAATCAGGAATGATTAATTGAGAATCATGGCATAATCTCTCATTAACATAGCCCCAAAATGTATTATTTAACTTTTTAATTAGCGATTCATTAATTATCTGCAATTTAATGAATTTGTTAGTTATTCTTGGTAACTACTAATGTTTCCGTGTTACTGTTGATTAAACAAGAATAAATTAACAAAGTGAGATCTGGTTTTTGAATGGTTTCACAACGCGTGCCACATCAGTACAGTCTGCTCAACAACCATCTGTACTCCACCTCTTTCCAGAGCATCACCCAGGCTTACTTTGACCGTCTGCCCAGCTGTACGGTGGGCTGGTCCGGTGGGACACAATGGAGGTCGTATCTGGAAGGGGACAGTACATCAGCTGGACGCTAATCGGCTGACTCACCTTCAAAATGCTCCCCTCTGGGATGGGCCAGAGGACTAGCGAAGGGGAAAGGCGGAGGGAAATCAGACTGTGAGCGATTAGGTTAATGAAAGAGGTAAATGGAGTGAAAGGACAGGAAAAGGTAGCCCTAAGGCAAATAAGTTTAGAGGAGAGCCAATTGCTCTGACAGCTTTGGAGCACAGCATTGAGACACTGATTGGCAGCGAAGAAATAAGAGCCAAGATATACTGTCACCGGGTGAAAGAATTACTTTAAATGTCCTATTTTAGAACCTCCCATTTCTATCAACTGCTGGAAGGTCAATGAAAGCGGTGCTATCACACAAAAGTCCTCTTTTTACAGCTGTCTGGTTTTACTGACTAACTGTAAGTTAACTGAAAATCTCCAATAAAGTCTCATTTAAAGCTCTGCTTGGCAGGCTTTTATGTAGAAACACAAATGTCTCAGCCAAAACCCTAAAGTGGGGCTGCAATAGAGACGAGCCTCCAATCAAATGACACAGAGTCAGGAAAATTGTGGGGTACTTTAGTGTGATGTGTCAGTTAATAGTATGTCAGCAACATATAATCCAGCTCTGGCCTGTGTCTCTATCAGGGGTGTAGCTTGCGTGATACTGAATTTCAAGTAAATAAAGCTACACACTTGCCCTCAACAGCTTTTAAATTGCATTTGTGGACTGATGAGAAGTGACAGTGATGAATATTAGATTTGTACCTTTGCATGAAAGTGTGAGTTTTGCCCCAGGACATGCTCCTGGTTGTATTTTTGAAATGTGCTGTGGGTTAACAAGTCTGTTTCCAGAAAATGCCTCTGTCAGGTGGTGAAGAACAAAGGAATTATGCAGCTAGAATTGGAAATTCTGAGTAGGCCTACTGGGGTCCTTTGTTAGATGCTAAATAATACTAAAATCAACAGCAGTCTGGTGTACTGAATTTTATGTATTCCTATTACAAATCCTCCTGTTGTTCTACAACTAAAGAAGACAAGAAAGAAGAATGGAAAATAATGACAATAATAATTTCAACAAATTATTCACCAGCTGTTTGGACTTTGTAAGCTCCAAATGTTTGCCAAGCCCTGGCCCCCTTTGTTACTGTTGTTACTGTTGTTATTGTACATCTGTCAGGCTTTTCGTTCTCACAAGGCACACACACGTTTATAGTAAAAATGCTGACAGATATAGGTACCCCTCTAAATTCTTAGTCAGTTCACAGGCAGACTGAAGCAGGCTTTTTATTTCTATCCGGCAACTGTCAATTTAAAAAAAATAAAAAATGACAACTGCTGCTAACAGATTTGGTCAGCTGTAACTAGCTAGCTAATTAAGCTAACATTAGCTTAATGAGTTGGTTAAAACCACAGTCTCCATCTGACTTTGAAATGTTCCCAGCCAATCGTTTTAAAACTAGAATCCCGTAAAAGAGGTCTTAAATATGCACTTGTTGGCTATACATGTTACTGTGCTAAAAAACTGAGGCTAAAGCTGCATGTCTGAGGCAAGAAGTCAACATGTTAACCAGTTGATGATTCGTGACGACATTGATATAAAGGGAGCTTATACAGCAGTATGTTCCTAGGATCCTATGTTACCCAGAATACAATCCTTTTAATATGACACATTAACGAGACATTTTAAAGGGTTTTATGTTCTTAGCATGTTATCTCTTTCGAGGTCAAATGCTGACATTACCTACAGCTTATTAGCCTACTGATGTTATACTCTGTCATCAAATTTGCGGGCAAGATTGTTTTTGGTTTTGTTTGTCTTTACACATTGAAATCTCCACAATGGCTGAACAGATGTTTTACCATTCAAACTGCATTTCCATCATCCCTTTATTCTTTGCAATTTGAATTTGAATTTTGAATACCCTGAGAGAAAAGGAAACAGGGATGACCCGCTACAAGAAAAAAAAAAGCCTTTAAGATGAGGACTAACCGATGTGTTTGGCAAATGTATTAATACCTCAGGTAGTGTTTCGCTGATGTTTGCTGGAGAATAATCTTCCTAAAATACAATCATGATTAGGACAGAGCTGCTAATGTTACCCTAAAGTCTGATCGCATTGAGGACAAGCCTCGACACAGAGGTGACATACCACAGAATCTAAAGCTGGTCAGGCCTGCTGTGCTTAGTTAAGGTTTGCTAAGGCTATGATTGGCCAATGGCTGCTTGTGGAGGGGTTTAGCAAATGGTCAATTACACTTTTGGAACAGTTTTACCCCTCTTGGAATGTTTTTATGTTGTCCACTTAAAATCTATTGTTTTGCCTACACTGACCTCTCAAGCTGCCATCTGCTGATTATGAATTCTCTACAAACTGAACAACTGGCATTTTCTCTATTAACTGTCATCATTGTACTTCGTGTTGGGTCCATCTCTATAATTTCTTACTTCATCATGCGGTTGAACTCAAAAAATGTATTCAGAGCATTTATTATTTATTTATATGGCGGGTTTGCAATTCTACCAGCTGCCTAAGCAGATACTTAAATTCTCCACTTAAATTCTAGGAACAATGTGGCTTTTCTTTATAAAATAAATTTTAAAAAACAGTTTCTTGCATTTTGCACTTGTATTTTTTTTATGTTGGATAAAAGCTTCACTCTAGGCTTCCGAAAAGGACAATCTTGTTTGAATTCAGTGTAGGTGATGGGGGTGTATTTGATTGCCAGTCCTGTCACCTTTGCTGGAGCCTTAAAGCATAGTTGGGATTGGGCCTGTCACTGTGCTGGTGTTGGAGAAGCATTTATTTTGGTGATATACTCCCAGCATTGGTCCGTATGAGCCAATTTATCTCAAGGACTGGCCCCTTCAGATTATATAGTGCTCCTAAGGACATCCCAGAATTCAGCAGTGAGAGCAAACAAAACAAAACAAAGTCACCATTTCCCTCTGTGCTAATGTGTTCTGCAGAGAAACTAACAAAAACAGAAATATCAAAAACAAATGGAGCCATGCTCTAGCAGATGCCCTTATTGATTTTAAGAAAACTCTTCCTCCAGAATTTGGAACACGTTTAAGCACCTACAGTACCAAAACATCTGAAATCCTCTCTCCACCCACCAACATTTTCCTTCTCAGCAACACACACACACACACACACACACACACACACACATACAATGATAACAAAAGAAGCACTACTGAAATAAAGCCCAAAGGATCTCAAACCATCTGGACTGGAAAATGTGTACAAGCTGTAAACAAATAGCCAAGTGACAAACCTCTGAGTCTCTGCAAGCTCGCATCAAATGCTTATAAATGCACCTCACACTGCAGAGTTGACCTGGCTCTCACCCAGTACCGCTAACCCCTCATAACCCGACTCTGCAGCACTCAGGAATACTTCCCCTGTTGTCCAGGAGACAGCAAAGTGTCTCAGCAATGGCCTTTTGATCTGTAAGAAGGCTCCACTGTTCACAATCCAAACAAAGTGCGTTGAGGTTGGCCTCAGAGGTCAAAGGCTACGGCTGATGGGGAGAAGCTTGCTGCTTAAGGTCAGAGATGTTGAGTTTACATCCGCTGTGGGTCCTGTTGCATTTGTGTAAGATGAACGAAAGTGAATCATCCTTTTCTTTGACTGAGATTGTTAAACTGAAATCAAAAATATGATTCTGTTCTATTCTTTTCATTATTTTTCTCTGCCCCCCCCCAGCTCTACTGAGGGGCAGTAAAGTGAACTAAGGCTACTCCACCCCTTGCAGCTTCTCAGTGCACCTTCACAAGAGTGTGACATCTAATTGGACACCTGCATCCAAGGAGCACCAAAAATGTCTCTCCATGTTTATACCGGAGCTCAGAGGAGTGCAGCCAGAGTACCACTGTTACCTTTGTTAAACTCAGGCTGTTTCATTGTTGTCGGGTGATTGCCCAGCACCTCCGCAGCACCGACATACAAATCCATCCTAAGTTCCTGAAAGCAAAATGGAATTCCAAGTGCTTTTCTGTGTCTTTGTAAATTCTTGAGCGCCCACTAATGTCGACGCAAATCTCTCAGAGCAGACTACTTTCCCTGAATTTGGTTAAGCGCAGCTCATTCAGGAGGAATTTCCAGTACAATACAAGGATTAATTCCTTTACAGGAAGAATAGTTTTCTCTTAAGTGAGAGAACCAGCTATGGTACACTGCCTTCCGCCCACTCGTTTTTTTTCCCCTCCTTCGTTCTTGGTTTTAAATGATCCCTGGTTTCCCCCTTAATGAACTGTGATTTTCAATAATCTATCTGAGCACTGTCAGTGGAAAAAGAAAAAGAGAAAGGCTTTATTTTTCAAAAACTGAGGCAGTGTTTGCTTAAAGCAGCAGAGCAAGGGGTTGCCGCGTCTATCCACATGTCCCACTATTTACAGTGCTCTCCTGATCAATAGACACTCCAGGCAGTGAAAACCTCACTGAACCAGATCTACATCTCCACCTCTTACCCCAGGGACCTGGAGATGGATCTCAGCACACAATTAAAATTTCACACTTGGCTGCATTCCACAGACTGTCAATATAAGGAAAATTAATAACAGCAAAGTTTGCTGTAAACACAAAGTTAAAGGGGACTAATAACTTTATAAAAGTAAATGATATAGGAACAAGAATAACAAAGAGAGGTGATTAGTGAAGACTAAGAGTCTGCAACCATGCTAGGGGCTCTGTGAGGCTATACTTTTACACAGGGGTAACTAAGCTAAATGCTTACAATGCTAACATGCTAATGAGTGGGCACTAATTAGCCATGAAAACCTGTGGATATTTGTGGAATCATGCACTCTACAGACCTTGTTACATTAGCATGCTAACATTTACACTAAACACAAAGTACAGCTGCAACTGGGATTGCAATTTTGTAGGTATTTAAAAGTAAAATAAACCAAATTATTGGAATAATTCCAACTGTGATGATGGCTAGATGAAAAGTTGTTTTATTTCATGAAAATCCATCCTATAGTTACAGAGATATTTTAATTTTAACAACCTCATGGTGGCACTAGAAAAGGGTCAGGGCATGTCAGGGCATCGTCAAAGTAGGGTTAATTGTCTGGGGTCCATGCCAAGGATAGCTGCACCAAATGTTGTCACCCCATCTAGCAGATGTTGAGATATGTGAAAACTTTGACCTGCTGGTGAGAATTCAGAAAATCCCCACAATCATTAGGACACATCCTTTCTGCACCACAAATATCTGTCACAAATCAAATGGCAATCCATCCAATAAGTGTCACTAAAAAACAAAACTGTAAACCTCATAGTGGCACTAGAGAAAAAGTCAGTAGACTTCTCCTCTCGAGATCATGAATGTACAAAACTTCATATTAATCCATCCGCAGTGGTGGACTAACCGTAACATTGTCATTCTCAAGCCACGCTTGCATGTCTTAACAAAAATACATTTCCAAGAGTACTGATATTGTATGACAACTTTGGCTTAACAAATCACCTGTCAAGTTGTGTGCACTAAAGAAATGACAGGCTTGATTCTGGGATACTGTCTTCCTTGTTGTTTTTCCTCAACCAGCAGAAGGTTTAGTCCTCTGGGAGAAAAGCTGGCACAGGGTTTTGGCTTTGTTCTCCACAAGACATGACAAAATGAAACCGCTGCAGCTGCAGTGAACTAAGTCGTGTCTTTCTGGCCAAAACAAAGCGAATGCCATGTCCCGCGGCGTGACATAAAAGAAGGCAGATTTCAAATCCATTTCACCAGCTTGATATATATCATTTCACATTAAACACATGCCACATAGTTAGAATTCCAGCACAGTTCCACAGCAACCATGAAAAAAATAGATAAAATAAAAGCAATTGAATTTCCTGGCAGGATTTTGTCGAGGTGAAAACTAGTTTACGATGCTGTGGGGCGGATTTTGTCAAAGAATCGAAGAACCACAACCTGTTAAGCGGAACCAGGGATCAGAAAAACTTGTCAGACTTGGCAACGGTACATTTTTCAAATGATTTCCAGTCAACTCACATACAGATGAAGGCTCAGCCACCCAGTGAAATATGTAAACACTTGAAAGGTATCTTGTTCCTGATGGATGGAGGATTGTTGCATGTGTCTGTCTGTCTGTTTTGTCAGAAAAATAGAAGGAGATAATTGCTTGGTCTAAATTGTCTGTCTTCATGCTGAGAGGTACTCTGTGCCAGTGTCCTATCCTTTTAAGGACACTTGTGTGACATCAAACCAAAAAATAAGCAGATGGAAATTATGGATTGGAATTTCACATACTTGCCCAATTTCAGCAGTTATATTCTTTAGAAATTCTAACAGGTTTTTTGACAGTAATGGTTTTATTTGAAAAAAGACAATCCTGTGGGTATATTTCTTTTTTTTGAGCATAAAATTGCTTTTTTTTTTAAAGCTGCTTTGATCAATATTCTTATGTTAACAATGGATCAAAATAACTATGTGTAATGTGAATTGCAGGTTTAAATATGAAGCTTTGTGAGACATGGTTCCAGTGATGAAACAACTGCTCCTGTTTGCATTCATGTATTTAGAATTTCCCAAATACTTACCTTTTACACAATCAGGGTGATCTGATTTATTATCATATCACTTTCATCACTTTGTGCCATAGCATCACTTGTTTTCACGCTGACTCAAGGACTGTAAATTGAAAATGATTTCCTTTGTCATGTTGTTTGACTTACTTTAGTTTAATGGGGCATTGTAGTGCGAAATGTGCCATACCCTCAGGACCTCCTTCACTAAAAAGGCTTCAGTAAAATTGAAGGATAACAATCCCCACATTCTGGGTCAAATCAAAAAATGAAATCACTTGATGCGATGCAAGCAGGGTATTCATATTATAATTTGTGGGCTCATATTAAATGGCGTGAGCTCTCATAAGAGCAGTGAGATAAGGGAGCAGTGGGGGTGGATCCTCAGTGGCATGGTGTAATCAGGACGTGGGGATGAGAAAAGGTCATTTGTGCTAATGCAACATTTTTTATTCTATGAGAGAGACGTCAGCGCAGATAGATGATCCAAAGGTCACCCGTGTCATCACGCCCATTCTGTCCTGTGGGGTGATGCAAAACACATCTGATGACTGCTCGCCACACTCCATCAGAGAACAAGAAAGCGAGCAGCTCATCTGGTGGGCGGAGAAGGGCCTGGGTGGGGCTTGCTCACATGATGAACAACCTTGCTTGCAATCTTACTCATAATGTTAACTCACTGTCTGAGATGGCAGTGGAGTCGGAGGAATCCAACGAGTTTAAGGTTCAGTTACTTCCTCGCTGGCACACGGAAGACATATGAGCTCAGATTTACGCTCTTTTGATCTGTATCAGCAATTTTAACAATAATGAAAAGATCTCAGAGGCCGAGACGCTGCTCGGATAAACACACAATTCATACTGAGCAAATGAATCACCTACTTGATATGCACAGCAGCAGTAATCATTATCTAGCTAGCTCATAAGCATTATACTCATAGCCTACCAGTAAACAAAGCTTATGAAATCATTTTTTTGTCAATTAGCTCTTTGAGAAATGATCCAGAAATAAATTAATGTAAACGTGATTTGGGACGATGAGGAGAGGCATTGTATTTATCCTTATGCATTACCAATTCCTTGCTAAATCACTTAGCAAGAACCCTATACATTGAGAGCACAAAAAACATGACAAAGAGAACGCTCTGCTTACAAATGCCGATGGGAACATTTACCCGCAGAAGCCGAATTAGATGTCTCATTTGGATTGTCTCGTGAGGATCAGCAACATAAGAATGAATGTAAGTTGACAGATTTTTTTTGTCGCATCTAAAGAAAAGTGCTCACCAACTCTGAGAAACTTTGTGTTCTGCTGAAGCAGGTCATGCTGTACCCATGAGGGAACTACATGTAAAACCACCCCTGGAGGTAATCCATTTTATATATACGAGACAGTATTACAATACAGGAATGTGAGAGTTGTGATACAGGGTGACACTCATTGTCATCATAATTGAATTAGGCAGAAAATCAGCAGATGTTCAGAATCTCTTCATTCATTGTTTAATTACCTGCAAGGATAAAACTGTCAGGCAGTATGCTTTGTGGAAGTGCTCTGGATCTGTGCATTAGCAAAGCAGAACTCAGTAATCCCTTTAGAGCTGAAGCAAGATTGCAGGAACAGCGCAGTGGAAGAAGGTGACCACTGTGCTGTTTAGGCTTTGCCTTTACATAACTAGCTAGTGACCACAATTCAAACAAGATCTGATGTCTTCCTCCCATGATGTGTGCTCTTATCACACAACACAGATGTCTGAGCGGATGCCAGCGGGCTTAGGTCTGTGATTAGAACTCCTAGTTCTGGGTGGTGGCACACGGTGCGAGCACTGGATTTCGAAGGGCAGGCAGATAAATTATTCAGCCTGAAGTTTTGCATCAACACAGCTCAGATGGCAGCACATGAGAGGGATTTATTTATGCAACATCCATGAGAGGACAAGGAGATGTCTCAAAGCCATGGGTTGAGTGAGTGGTGCTCAAATGTACCACGGTGAGGCATGGCGAGGCAAATCACTGCTCATAATGGAAGAATTGCTAATTGCGAAGTTACTCTGTAGATGCTGACATCTTTGTGCTTGAGATGCAGGTGATGAAGAAAACAACAAAGCAATGCCTTATAGACTATATATATATATATATATATATATATATATGCACGATCTGATATCACCAAGTAATTAACAGTCCAGGATCAATGACAAAGTTAAATCTTACCTTTTAAGCACGATAGTGAAGCATCGGCGGCAGCTCTGGAACGGGCGGCCGTTACGATAGTGAAACTGTCTATGAGTGAAACTGGCAGACGTTTTTTTTCTTTTTTGAATTTGCCATCACGTCGCACTATTAATGACATCACAAGCAAAACGTGCCACTGATTGGTTGGTTAAAATGTTAATCCAGGGCAAACAACTTTGTCATTGATCCTGGACTGTTAATTACTTGGTGATATCAGATCGTGCATATATATATATATATATATATATATATATATATATATATATATATATATATATATATATATATATATATAGTATGCACTGAGGCGACAGCTAATATATTAAATGAAATCCCAGTTGCGTGGCAATTTTTTGTTCTGTTATTGGAAAAAGAAATGTTTACTCTTGAGAGCAATCAACTTTAATCATCTTAGCGGACACAAATTTGTTTCAGCACAACACGTGTCAATGGCAAATAAATGAGGAGTAATTGATAATGTGTCAACACTGCAGCGGCCACAGACGTGGTCATCTCATGTTTGCTTGAATGACTTTGACAAAGCTGGCATAACTGAATAGACATTGTTTGACTGGCGTAGGGGAGGCCTGTCAGAGGAGCATTAAGAGACCATTAGCATTCCATGACATTTTCCCAGAAAGCAGTGGTGGCCCTGTAAACAAAGTGCTGTTGTGGTGCATGGCAAGGAGAAATGGGAATAGAATGTAATGTAAAATGGCATTGTTTAGTGGTTGAGGTACCAGGTGCGCATTCTAATGCGGATCTACAGGGCAACCTCTGGCTGGCTGAAACAGACGAGGGAGATGATAAGGGAGCGGACGAATGGGACATGCAGCAGGGTAATTGAAAGTGCTTGGGATTTTAAAGGCCAAATGCTACCAGGGGTTATCAGCCGCAGAAACAATGTGAAGTTTTTATGGGAGTAACTTATTATCCGGACAAAAAGGAGGTTTGTTACGCTTCACAGAGGGCTTGCTGGATAAAACAAAATCATAAAGACCACAAGCAAACTTTCAAGAGCCTTGAAAGCACTATAAAATGACTTTTAGCACCTTGTTTGGAGGAACAATGTTTGGATTGTGTACTCAACACCCTTTTGAATAAATGTGCTCCAGTTACCACTAGCCGCTCCCTTCACAGTAATTGTCTGTGTAATGGAACAAGCTCCATAATGTGGTGTTGATGTAATTCTTTTTCATGAATCTGCATGTGCTAAAAAGAGATCACCGCTTGGATATCGGTAAATAGGCTTACATCATCGCTTATCATCGTTACCATGCAGGGTAAAAACGAACCTGAAGATGCAGATGAGAGCTGCAGAATATGACATCACGTGTTTTTAATTGCCCATCATAGACCGGGAAAGACACATCAACGCTAAAAAATATTATTGTAACAACTAAATGTTTTGTCAAGTGAGGATGTTGCGCACAGTCATGTGCGCCCAAACATCCTACAGAAACACACACAGCCATAGCATTACATTCATGGGTGGAAAGCCTTAGGAAAGCCCTGTAGCTAAAGGGAGACTAATGGCAAAATCTGCATCTTATAAAACAATAAAACAAGTGAGGATGTTGCACACAGTCATGTGCGCCCAAACATCCTACAGAAACACACACAGCCATAGCATTACATTCATCGGTGGACAGCCTTAGGAAAGCCCTGAGGCTAAAGGGAGACTGATGGCAAAATCTGCATCTTATAAAACAATAAAACTCTCCCACTGTTCCCTCAGGGTACAGGGCTGAAAAACAACACAACGGGCAGTAATCATTCTCAGTAAAAAAACAACAACTTGCCTTTCAGGAGTATGGACACAGCCTTGCCCCTACAGCAAGGTCTCGTTGTGTGCACGATGTCAAAACAGTGTTAACAGATCATCCTGACATGCATTACTGTATTTGTCAGCACTGTATAAATGGCAAATTGCAGCCTGGTCTTTTAATAACTTTTTCAAATTTGTAGAATATTTTTATAGTTAATAAATACTTAAATATTTTCGGGAATAAAGAAGTATGCTTATTTGCTTTTTCAGCATTAAGACTGGAAGCAGCTAGCTGACAGGAAACAGTTAACAATAAAAAAACAACAACCTTTTAATCTCACCTGTTTACATGGTGGTTCTTGTTTGTTTAATCCGTACAAAAAAAAAGAAATGTAAAAACGACAATTTGTCTTTTTACAGCATGAAAGCATTAGCTTAGCTAGCATCTAAAGGTGCCCTGTGAAGACTTTGTGCAAACGTTTCCGTTTACATTCAGCGTTACTCACCAAACCGCAATGTCTGTACCAGTGAGGTCAAACAGACATGTTGAATGCATTTCCTTTCTCATAAAACATTTGCAAAGCCAATTTTTCTTTCAAGTTTAAAATGTCTACAATGTTTACATCCACGCTTAATAGCACATAGTCTTCTTCACTGCCTTTGTTGGCGCATTAGTTTGTTTCTGGACACGCTACTGCGACCTGTTCATAGCGTACATAAACTGTACAGGCGACCTTAACATTCCATGTTATTGTCTATATGATCTTGCATCATACCATTTTTCTGACCTTGTGATTATTCAAAAATAAAAAATGAAAAGTTTGTTGGTTTTCTTGTATGTTTAGCATATTAAAGAGGTGGCCTAAAGAAAAATCATTCCAGGCTGTGTACTGTACAGTAGCTTCCCCTCTATAAGCTTACCCCAGTCGGGAGGCCCCTGCTGGCTAACCTTTGGATGACTTTCAAGCCCCTCAAGCACACCATTGTTATTCCTATTTTTCCCTAAGATGTCCTTTTCTCGCCACAATCACTCAAATGCTATCAACTCTGAGAGGAAAGCAAATGTGCTAGCTCCTCAGAAGAACCACAAACTGGGGAGTTCTGTCAAAAGAACAATTTGCACAACACAAAAGCGTTTGTTTCCAGCCCTTTGAGTGTGAGACAGGTGGTCTCTATGGGAATAACTTGGCTTTCTCTTTGAAAAACTACGACGACAGAGGTGTCAAGTACAGGCAAGCCACAGAAACAAGAGGATTTGTGTTTAAGCACTAAGCTTGTAATATGGGACATTGTGTTCTATTCTATTCTATTATTCTATTCACTTTATTACATTCTTGTCTCATACTGTATAATGGAAAAAAGTATTTAACACAGCCAATAAAATATTCCTTTTCTTTATTTTTTCATTAGTTGCAGGTATGGAACAAAAAATGGGTGATAATCCAAAGAAATACAGTGAAAAGGAAGCCTGATCATATATAAATATAGAGCACAAAACAGAGAAGAGTGACAGGTCATCATTACAGGGTGTCGGCACAGAACAAGATAAATAACATCACTGAAACACAGCTTTTTCAACAACCTTGAAATTACAGCATCAAATCTCATTATATCCAGGGGTCTTTGCGAGGGGGGTAAGGGGACTTTTCGACTGTGGTAAACCTCTTCATTTTGTCCTCCTGCTGCACTGATGGTAAATAACTGGACAAGTAAAAATGGAGTCTGTGCCAGCAGTCATGTTGCTCCCACCTGGCCTGTGATTCCATCGAGAAGTAGTGCGATTCACTCCAACACCAGAGACAATGAGATACCAAAAGGTGGCAGTTTTTTCCCCACTGGTAAAGTTGTCACACTGTGCAGCCATGCCATCAAATAGTGACATAGTGCTTCTTCCCTGACAGAGCAAAATGAGATCTCTGAAATGTGTCTACCTCTTCCAGTTATTTAGTGAGACTGCAGTCAGCTTCCTGTCGTGAAGTCACTCACTACTGCCTAGCCACTGTGTGATTAAGTAAAAAACTCACCGCATTAAGATGGCAATTTTACTCTTGAAATCACATTCAACACAGTGGTATTTTTTTTTTTTATGTAATATGAGCAGACATTTTGTTCCTGTTTGAGTCCCTCATATGAACACTTTCCTGACTGCCAAATTCACTGACTGCCAAATCTGTCGGTGGTGGTCGTGCCTAACTCCCCCTCCCCCTCCCCCGGCCCCACTGTTGGCACTAATTCTCGTTCCTGAATATATACCACGAAAGCATGGTGTGTATAGTGATAATTAGGGCTACCAGATATAATTATATCATGCTAGTGGAACTGAATGGTTATTTGGGGAGCTAAAATAGCAATAGAATGGCACAATGTGACAAAGCCCTTCTTAGGTTGAACAGAAAATGAGAACATTTCCACTCAGAAAGAAATGTTGGTACTGTTCCTTTTAGAGACCCTCGAAGCACTCCGTTTAACATTAAACACATATTTAAATACATGGTAAGAATAATACATTTCCAGGTAATTACAGCTGTAACTAAGTAGGTAAAATGTGAAAAATGCAGCTGAATTTCAAGAAACTACATTACATCTGGAAACTGCCTGAGTTCAACAACATAACTGGACTTCAAGCTATTTCTTTTCTTCTTGTAGTTTTTAATATTACAAGATATGCACTTTCTAGGAATTAAGGCAATACTTTGTTTTAAATTACATTTTCTCACATAGCAACTGGTCATGGTTTTACTCACTTGGATAGGTTTAATCAAATTTACCAAAGAACCTGGGAAATAGTTTCAGCACACTGCATGTTGCAGCAATTATGTTCAACCTGCAGCCTGCACAGACCCTGACAGACCACATCCTTTAATGCTACAGTAGCTCCATTTTCATGGTATTAATGTAAGCACTGGGTACATTCATGCACAGCTGCATAATTCTTTTGTGTATTTGTCAATGCACAAAAGAAATAACAGATTTTCATCTAGGATGCAACAGCATTAAAAAAGTCCTTGTTTGCTTCCGTGGTATTTATCATATCCCATGTTATTTCCTTCTCACTTTTAATTTAAGACAAACATGAACCATTTATGTTACACAAACGTAGCAAGTCGAATGTGTCATTTTCTCAGCATGGAAGGTGAAACTGCATTTTAGAAGGGAAAACTGTTTCGGTCTCTGTAAACTGTACTGCAGACATGCTTCCCTCCTCCCACCTACCAAATGGCTATTGCCTTTTCCCATGCAATAACGATCGACTTATCGTTTGTTTTCAGCAGTGTTACGAAGGAAAGACCAATTTCTAGTGTATACTGTGCCCAGTACGATGTAATGCAATGCAATACAACTGACCCAAACACCTCATTTATAATGTTTAGTATTTGTCATAACCACAGGTTGTTTGGTACTTCAGCTTTTTTTGTGTTTACTGAATTCAATGGTCAATTTTCCGGCTGTACTTTCTAACAGTTTTAACATATTTAGGATTTATACAATTTAGGAGTTATAGCAAATAGTTATACAGTTCAATTTGGTGAAAAAGGCTCTGCTGTTTGAGGAAGCTATGAAAGACTCTGAGAAGCAACACAGACTCGGCTGGGAGAATGAACACATACAGTACATGAACGTTAAAACTGCTAAAACAACCAAAAATAAACCTAAGGTGGAGGTTTGGGTGGCGGAAGAGGAGCAGTGGCAGCAAACATTAGCATAAGCAAATCAGCAGAAATAATAGTGACAAGTATCAGGCTACAATGACCGCGCTGTACACCTGCATGAATATGATTGGACGTTACTAGACAGCAGATGATTCAGCAAATGATTGTGAAGCATGACTAAAACAGCGGATGCCAATCAGCTAACGGAAGTGACTTCAGTGCTCTGCCTGCACTAATACTTTGCTGCACTTGAGAACGTAGTATTTATTACCAGACAGTTGTATTAAATTGCAGTAGTTTAAACATTCCAATTCTCGCAAGAAGAAATAATAGAAACGTTTAAATGTTATGCTGACATGAAACGTACCGAACTTAATCGATTCACCGTATCCCCCAGAGTTAGATAAGTCCAAACATACCCTTCTCATCTCCGTTTCTGTTTGTTTGTTTTCGCAGCACCTGAGAAGCCCCGTGGTGAGGAGCAGAGAGTAACAAAGGTGCTTCTCAGGTGCTGCGAGCAAATCACTCCGCCCAAGTAGCAGTGCTTCGCCTTCTGAGAATATAGTTCCCAGTATGTATACGGTTAGAAGATGGCTGTGTCTCATGTGACCTTGTGATTTGTACACGCTGTGACTATACAAATCACAACATGTAAATAGGAAAATGTTGGCGTTATTTTGTCACTTACTGGGAGGAGTAGGCTAGTTGGAGCCAGTTACCTCCAGGATCTGGGCTAAGCTAGGCTAGCGGTGGGCGCGTCAGACAGAGTTAAGAAACGCACGGAGTTGAGAAGGGTATGTATGGACTTATCTAACTCTGGGGGATACAGTGAATAAGCTAAAGTCCCAATAAGTTGGTTTGTTCCTTTAAACTTCACTATCACCACAACTGCAAACCCTTGAACGAGTGTCAAACCTAAGTGGCTGCTGTGAGAATCTTATACCACACACACACACACACACACACACACACACACACACAAGCTACTAATACATCAAACCCATTTCACCTCGTTAGTTTATGAACACTTCACACCTTCCACTACTACAGAAGCCTCTAATCATCAAAATAAAGTCAGTAAACACAACACTGTTTACATATTCAAAAACTGTTAATCTGCTTCAATTGTACTTTGAAGTAGCTTAGAGGACTTTTATCAATAAATAGAGCAGAGCTGAGTGTGCAAGCTATTCACATCTCTCGTATACACAAAGGGCAGAGGCTGACACATGGTGTAAAATTGCACAGAAATGGAAATAAAGGATATGGTGAGAATACCATGGAAGCAATTTTGCTATCTCCGTTTTGGAGATATATATGAATGTACTCAGAATTTACACCACAACAGTAGGATAAAAATCAGGTCTGCTATAGTTTTTTTAAGAGGCTAATGCTGATATGATGCCAACATACACAAAACTAATTTCACACTATGGCGAATACGCAGTTGGAATTTTAAAAGTAAGTTTGACATTTTGGGGAAGTACGCATTTTAGCTGAGAGTAAGATTAGAAGATTGATACCACGCTCATGTCTGTACAGTAAATATAGGCCTGCAGCTAGCAAATGGGCTCATTTCCCAAAATGTCAAACTATCTCTTTTAAACTTTTGACCTCAACACTAGTGATAGCAAAGGCATTCTTTCATCGACTGTAAATCAAGCTGTCATTTTCAATCAGTCGTGTACTTGGGAGGTGAAGCTGCTATTACATGAGAATTGACCAGGTGCTCAGGGTGGCCGTAAAAGGAACAGTTACCAAAACATCTTAAGGAAATCATAGCCATCCATACCATAAGAGTGACGACTGCACGGGGCACTTTGGCACTTTTCATTACTTCCTTACAGGAGGATATCGCAACTAGCTAATGGATATTTTAGCTGAGCTTGTATTTTCGGAAACTGTGTCAATGTCTGTGTCAAAGTCAGGCGAAGATGTTGATGTTTTTGACGTGTTCAAAATAACCTATGAAAGTCTGAAAGTTCTCATCATCAAAAGCACACAAAAAAAAACATGTGTTTTAGTAAAACATTACATCTAGTAAGAGTGTAAGAAAAGAACTCCATTTACATTCATTGTGATCTGGGCCTTATGGAAATACAAACAGAAATGAAAATAAAACGAAACGAATAGCAGATAATAGCTGTAATTATCACTCTGTAATAACATCATACAGACCGTAATGGTATTATAAGGATGCCCTGAAATGCTCATCATTCTGCTCTGTTTTGCTTAGCACATTTATCTTCTTTACATGTATCAGTTTCTTATCACACCTATTGTACACAGCTTTATGCTCACACATGTACATGACCCACTCAGACCAACCTTCCTAGGCTTCCACAGAAGAGGCTACATATGCTGAACAACCACAACACCAAACTGAACCAGTCTGCATTCATGAAGACTTCATTTACACTCTTGACTGGGTTCCCTTTGTGCCCTTTAGTTTTCTGGTTGCACTACAAATATAAACGTAACGAGTAAAAAATGATCAGTTTGCTGTTAAACGTGGACTTTTGTTGGAAGGAGTAGGTCATGTATGTGCAGAGAAATATAAAATGGATTTTATATGTTGAGACCTTAAACTGTATGTTGTGCTTCCTGTACTCCAACATAAAACATTTATCATAAACCTTTGAATAGAGCTTCTTTAACATTTACAAGTTTTACAGTTACCAAATTGGTTTACTTCTTATGCGTCCATCAGCTTGGATACTTAAGCAATGCAAAGGGAGACAACAAGAAGAGAAAGCAAGTTAAGTCATCTTCAACAGAAAAATAAGAAACAAGACACAAGTCCTCAAAACATTTGTCATAACCAACAATGAACGGAATTTTTCATTTTCTTATTTTCTCTTTTTTACAATACATTTTTTTAAAAACCCCGCTGGTTAAGGTTATGGTCTCAGGTAGATCTTCCACAGTCAATCTTCACAGTTTGTGTAAAAGCAGAGAAACATTCTCGCTAGAGTAATAAAATATCATGACTATTATTATGGTCATTATTATCTTTTATTCTCATATTGTTCCATATAAATGGTGGAGGATAGGGGCGAGGCGGATCACCCTAATGAAGAGCCTGCAGTCCCAAAGTTCCTACTCTCCTCCCTGTACAACGCAATGTTTTATTCAACAGTTGTTCTTTTTTTAAAAAAATGCTCGCCCGCAGGAAAGGAAAATCATGGGAAGAGAGAGTGGGTTATTCATTCGACAAAGTGTCTCTATCCTCCTGTATGATCTTTTCTTTCTGCAAAAAAAAAAAAAAAAAAAAAAAAAAAAAAAGATCCAGAGCCTCAATTTCACTGTTGCCGCTGTTTTTATCCAAATTGTTTCCAAACCTGGTCTGCCAGTAGTGCCTGTTCAGCTGCCCTCACATTGAACTATGCGTAGGCATAGGCTTAGGCGCATGCACACACACACATACAGACACACATACACATACAGACACACACACACACACACACACACACACACACACACACACACACACACACACACACACACACACACACACACAGGCAACTGTCCCATCAGGAGTTTATCTGGGTGGAGCACAACCCCATACTCCCTCTGAACACGCATGCGCTCCCATCAGCACTTTTGGGGCAAAAGAAACATGTAGAAAATAGCCCATCAGAGGAAACATGAACAGAGATGTGTTTGATGTTGATTAACACCCAGGCTCACGATTTCGGTTTGTAATCTGAAGGCACTTTGTTTCATGGCAGAAAGTAAAGTGGCTTCTGTTCCACAGGCGGAAGGCCGACTGAATATTCGAGTCAGGCCTCACTAATCGGACTGTTCTCTACTCTCTGCCTGTTCCTCCTCTCCCTCCGCTCTTCCTCCCCTAAACACCCCCCCTGCTCTCTTTCCACCTCTCCCTCTCATTCCAGCTCCTGAGCTTCGACTTCTCTCCCCGAACCTCCAGTCCAGCTGTCTACACCTCCGCTGATTCTTCTGCATTCAATGTTCTGCCACCATACCGTCGGTTGGCCACTTGGCCTCGTGAGCACAGTGTTAAGAGATACATAGGCAGCTACAGGGGAGTACGCAGACAGAACTAATGTTGCCAGAGTCCTTGTTTTCCTACAGTACAGCACCGAGCAGATAAAGAAATGTCAAGGTGTGACGTGAGACTGGAGTGAAAAACAAGTGTCGGTGATTGGCATCTGGTGCGAAAAAATGAAGATAAAGATACACAGAGAAAGGTCTGATTCCATGTATTTGTAAGCAGGAAATTGTTATTTCCTATTCAAAAAGTCAGCAGTGTCTATATCCCGCCGCCTTCTAAAGATATTTTCATAACTTCATAAAATTGTTCTTGTGCTTTACAAACTGTCCTCCCCTCGACGCTTGTGAACTCTTTCGCCAAAGTCCAGGCTTACTCATTGCACGCCTGTCTTTGTGCTCGTAAAGATGTCCAGAGTCCTGCACCGAGGAGCGTTTTCTGTAAAAGAGGTCTCTTTAAAAAAAATTGCGCATCTTCTTTATTACTTTTTGTGTAACTTTTTTTTAATCATGATTTTTTCTCTCTTTCATTAATTCCGGTCCCTCTGTGGTCTGTCAGAGGACCCCTGCTGCTTTCAGGATGCATGAATCTTTGGTGATTGGATGCCGAGGGTATAGTTCACAGACGGTGGGTCTGAATATTCGCCTCTGAGATGACGGAGAGAAGGGTCACCTCTGACCTTCCAGGAGGGTCATCACCAAGGTGATGCATAGCAGCCATATATGGGAGCATATGGGCGGAGCCTCAGAGCTGAGATCTGCAAGGGAAGAATAAAAGAAACAGAAATTAATGGTGAGCAGTTGATTTTTATTATTCTCCAAAGAATGAAACACAAACACACCCCCAGAAACAAAAAGAGAGGAAGGCATAGTTCGCCATTTTGGAAAAAAATGCGTATTCACTTTTTTGGCTCGAGTTAGATGAAAAGATATGAGAGTGGCAAATACTTTTATCCCCCAAAATGTCAAACTGTTTGGCACAACTGACCTGCATGATCCCATCCTAAAACAGCTACTCTGAACCTTCTTCATCAGTCAGAGGTTACTCATTCAATCAGCCCTCATGAGATAGTTCTCTATTTTTTCCTCTTACATCACATAAAGTCATGTGAGATTCTTCATGTGAGATTGAAATGCATAACTATCGGCATTACTCTCTCCTCAGCCTGGGCGACCACTCATATAACTCCAAATTAGGTAATGCTGTCACTTTGAATCCCAATGGATCCAAATGAAATATAACTTTGAATAATAATCTTGAGGTAATAAAAAGAATACGACCAGGATCACAGGCTCCGATTCTCTTTTAGAAGCCTGGCTATTTTCCAGCAATGACGTGAAAAATGCCAACAGATTACCCTGATTCATCTATGGCATGTTAAAGGGATGCCTCTGTTCGAGAAGCTTTTTGAAATAATGTCCCTCCAACTCTGAAAAACGCAAATGAAATTAAAGGAGCAGCATTTGTCTACCTACCAATATCACCATGTCAACTGGAGGCCATGTGCTGTTTTTACCTTCTGTGTGGTCCTGCAGCACAATTACAGCGCTCCACTCAGCCAGCGTGGCTATCATTCATGTGATTACAACACTGTTGTTATGGCAACCGTGTTCTCCCAACGAACTGGTGGGTTCAATGCTGGCAACTGTCTAAGATTAGATCCCCTCTCGTAAATCTCAACCTTGTCCAACAAGGCAGAGTGAGAAACTGGAGCTCAGATAAGAAGGGGTGGAGGAGGCGAAAACGTGGTGCTACTCACTGGGCGGTGGGTCTCGACACTCCCCTTCCTCCAGCGTGACATCATCAATGGCGATGTCTCCCTCGATGCCTGGTCCCCGGATACCTTCTAGTACCACCTACAGGGAGAAAAACATGTTTGTCAGATTATATGTTCAGCCTTGGTAGACCACAAAAATCAAGAAAATTAGCACTGGTTTTAAAGGAAGTACACAGTGTAATTTAGCTAAATTACACTTTATGAAAAATAACAGCAGGTAGCAAGTGTTTGATTCAGTTTTTAATCTCACAAAATGTTTTAATTAAGAATGCGTGTGGTGTTGGAGCAGTTACAAGTATAAAAGACAATAAAAAAGACACAGAAGTGCAGCTGAAACTATAATTATTTTCCACAAATGCAGTCGTAAAAATTATAGAGAATATTGCGGTTCTATTTATGCTAGAGTAGGCGTCCTGATGGAGCTTTCTCAATAGCAAACAATGTCCACTTCTCTGCTTAATATCACAGCTTGCGAAGTGCTACATCAGTATGCCGCCCCCAAGGGCGCTAATACTTTAACATGCAAACACAGTCAGAGAAGAAAATAGAGGGCAACAAGAGCAACGCTGCTGCGTATTGGATTGATTGAATTTTTTTGGTCTTACCTGGAAGGATGCTGTCGGATGAATGCTTACTTTTGCCTGCTTCCAGCGGTCACCTTGGTTACCATTTAGCGAC